>NC_143047.1:28652500-28845000 GCF_057628025.1 Oncorhynchus mykiss | reverse complement strand
AGAAGTTCAGTGAGGATCTCTGAATGATCCAATGTTGACCTAAATGACTAATGATGATAAATACAATCCACCTGTGTGTAATCAAGTCTCCGTATAAATGCACCTGCACTGTGATAGTCTCAGAGGTCCGTTAAAAGCGCAGAGAGCATCATGAAGAACAAGGAACACACCAGGCAGGTCCGAGATACTGTTGTGAAGAAGTTTAAAGCCGGATTTGGATACAAAAAGATTTCCCAAGCTTTAAACATCCCAAGGAGCACTTTGCAAGCGATAATATTGAAATGGAAGGAGTATCAGACCACTGCAAATCTACCAAGACCTGGACGTCCCTCTAAACTTTCAGCTCATACAAGGAGAAGACTGATCAGAGATGCAGCCAAGAGGCCCATGATCACTCTGGATGAACTGCAGAGATCTACAGCTGAGGTGGGAGACTCTGTCCATAGGACAACAATCAGTCGTATATTGCACAAATCTGGCCTTTATGGAAGAGTGGCAAGAAGAAAGCCATTTCTTAAAGATATCCATAAAAAGTGTTGTTTAAAGTTTGCCACAAGCCACCTGGGAGACACACCAAACATGTGGAAGAAGGTGCTCTGGTCAGATGAAACCAAAATTGAACTTTTTGGCAACAATGCAAAACGTTATATTTGGCGTAAAAGCAACACAGCTGAACACACCATCCCCACTGTCAAACATGGTGGTGGCAGCATCATGGTTTGGGCCTGCTTTTCTTCAGCAGGGACAGGGAAGATGGTTAAAATTGATGGGAAGATGGATGGAGCCAAATACAGGACCATTCTAGAAGAAAACCTGATGGAGTCTGCAAAAGACCTGAGACTGGGACGGAGATTTGTCTTCCAATAAGACAATGATCCAAAACATAAAGCAAAATCTACAATGGAATGGTTCAAAAATAAACATATCCAGGTGTTAGAATGGCCAAGTCAAAGTCCAGACCTGAATCCAATCGAGAATCTGTGGAAAGAACTGAAAACTGCTGTTCACAAATGCTCTCCATCCAACCTCACTGAGCTCGAGCTGTTTTGCAAGGAGGAATGGGAAAAAATGTCAGTCTCTCGATGTGCAAAACTGATAGAGACATACCCCAAGCGACTTACAGCTGTAATCGCAGCGAAAGGTGGCGCTACAAAGTATTAACTTAAGGGGGCTGAATAATTTTGCACGCCCAATTTTTCAGTTTTTGATTTGTTAAAAAAGTTTGAAATATCCAATAAATGTCGTTCCACTTCATGATTGTGTCCCACTTGTTGTTGATTCTTCACAAAAAAATACAGTTTTATATCTTTATGTTTGAAGCCTGAAATGTGGCAAAAGGTCGCAAAGTTCAAGGGGGCCGAATACTTTCGCAAGGCACTGTGGGCTCTGACACTGTCCCTCAATTTATTCTCTCCACAAACCTACTCATTCAAGGGTTTTTCTTCATTTTTTTCTATTTTTTACATTGTAGAATAATAGATATCAAAACTATGAAAAACACATATCGAATCATGTAGTAACCAAAAAAGTGTTAAACAAATCAAAATATATTTGATTCTCTTCAAAGTAGACACCGTTTGCCTTGATGACAGCTTTGCATTCTCTCAACCTGCTTCACCTGGAATGCTTTTCCAACAGTCTTCAAGGAGTTCCCACATATGCTGAGCACTTGTTGGCAGCTTTTCCTTCACTCTGTGATCCAACTCATCCCAAACCGTCTCAATTGGGTGATTGTGGAGGCCAGGTCATCTGATGCAGCACTTTACCCCTTTCCTTCTTGGTCAAATAACCTTACACAGCCTGGAGGTGTGTTGGGTCATTGTCCAGTTCAAAACAAATGATAGTCCCACCAGGTGGAAACCAGATGGGATGGCACATCGCTACAGAATGCTGTGGTAGCCAGATTGGTTAATTGTGCCTTGAATTCTAAATAAATCACTGACAGTATCACCAGCAAAGCACCCCCAAACAATCACACCACCTCCTCCATGCTTCATGGTGGGAACTACACATCAATCAATCAAATGTATTTATAAAGCCCCTTACATCAGCTGATGTCACAAAGTGCTGTACAGAAACCCAGCATCAAAACCCCAAACAGCAAGCAATGCAGGTGTAGAAGCACGGTTGCTAGGAAAAAAACCCTAGAAAGGCCAGAACCTAGGAAGAAACCTAGAGAGGAACCAGGCTATGAGGGGTGGCCAGTCCTCTTCTGGATGTGCCGGGTGGAGATTATAACAGAACATAATAATAATCACAGTGGTTGTCGAGGGTGCAACAGGTCAGCACTTCAGGAGAAAATGTCAGTTGGCTATTCATTTCATAGCCAATCATTCAGAGTATCTCTACCGCTCCTGCTGTCTCTAGAGAGTTGAAAACAGCAGGTCTGGGACAGGTAGCACGTGCGGTGAACAGGTGAGGGTTCCATAGCCACAGGCAGAACAGTTGAAACTGGAGCAGCAGCACGGCCAGGTGGACTGAGGACAGCAAGGAGTCATCTGCCAGGTAGTCCTGAAGCATGGTCCTAGGGCTCAAGTCCTCCAAGAGAGAGAAAGAAAGCAAGAGAGAAAAAGAGAGAAATAGAGAGAAAATTAGAGAGAAAATTCACACAGGACACCAGATAAGACAGGAGAAATACTCCAGATATAACAGAATGACCCTAGCCCCCCGACACATAAACTACTGCAGCATAAATACTGGAGGCTGAGACAGGAGGGGTCAGGAGATACTGTGGCCCCATCCAATAAACCCCTGGACAGGGCAAAACAGGCAGGATATAACCCCACCCACTTTGCCAAGCACAGCCTCCACACCACTAGAGGGATATCTTCAACCACCAACTTACCACCCTGAGACAAGGCCAAGTATAGCCCACAAAGATCTCCGCCACGGCAAAACCAAAGTGGGGGGTCAACCCGGACAGGAAGATCACGTCAGTGACTCAACCCATTCAAGTGACGCACCCCTCCTAGGGACGGCATGGAAGAGCACCAGTAAGCCAGCCCCTGTAATAGGGTTAGAGGAAGAGAATCCCAGTGGATAGAAGGGAACCGGCAAGGCAGAGACAGCAAGGGTGGTTTGTTGTTCCAGTGCCTTTCTGTTCACCTTCACACTCCTGGGCCAGACTACACTCAATCATAGGACCTACTGAAGAGATGAGTCTTCAGTAAAGACTTAAAGGTTGAGACCGAGTCTACGTCTCTCACATGGGTAGACAGACCATTCCATAAAAATGTAGCTCTATAGGAGAAATCCCTGCCTCCAGCTGTTTGCTTAGAAATTCTAGGGACAGTAAGGAGGCCTGCATCTTGTGACCGTAGCGTACGTGTAGGTATGTACGGCAGGACCAAATCGGAAAGATAGGTAGGAGCAAGCCCATGTAATGCTTTGTAGGTTAGCAGTAAAATCTTGAAATCAGCCCTTGCCTTAACAGGAAGCCAATATAGAGAGGCTAGCACTGGAGTAATATGATCAATTTTTTTTGGTTCATGTCAAGATTCTAGCAGCCGTGTTTAGCACTAACTGAAGTTTATTTAGTTATCCGGTTACCTAGAAAGTAGAGCATTGCAGTAGTTTAACCTAGAAGTGACAAAAGCATGGATACATTTTTCTGCATCATTTTTGGACAGAAAGTTTCTGATTTTTGCAAAGTTACGTAGATGTAAAAAAGCTGTCCTTGAAACAGTCTTGATATGTTCGTCAAAAGAGAGATCAGGGTCCAGAGTAACGCCGAGTTCCTTCACAGTTTTATTTGAGACAACTGTACAACCATCAATATTAATTGTCAGATTCAACAGAAGATCTCTTTGTTTCTTGGGAGCTAGAACAAGCATCTCTGTTTTGTCCGAATTTAAAAGTAGAACATTTGCAGCCATCCACTTCCTTATGTCGGAAACAATTTTGGGGCTTCACCATGTTTCAAATGTACAGCTGTGTCAACCGCATAAAGGCACAACAGCCTTTTCTAAAATGTTTGAGAGGAATGGAAGATTCGATATAGGTCGATAGTTTTTTTATATTGTCTGGGTCAAGTTTGGCTTTTTCAAGAGAGGCTTTATTACTGCCACTTTTAGTGAGTTTGGTACACATCTGGTGGATAGAGAGACGTTTATTATGTTCAACATAGGAGGGCCAAGCACAGGAAGCATCTCTTTCAGTAGTTTAGTTGGAATAGGGTCCAGTATGCAGCTTGAATGTTTAGAGGCCATGATCATTTTCATCAATGTGTCAAGAGATATAGTATTAAAAAACTTGAGTGTCTCCCTTGATCCTAGGTCCTGGCAGAGTTGTACAGACTCAGGACAACTGAGCTTTGGAGGAATACGCAGATTTGAAGATGCGGAGATCATCCATTCACCTACTCTGCATCTCATGAAGACATGGCGGTTGGAACCAAAAATCTCAAACTTGGACTCATCACCCCAAATGACAGATTTCCACAGGTCTAATGTCCATTGCTCGTGTTTCTTGGCTCAAGCCAGTCTCTTCTTATTATTGGTGTCCTTTAGCAGTTTTTTTTTTGCATTAATTTGACCATGAAGGCCTGATTCCTCTGAACAGTTAATGTTGAGATGTGTCTGTTACTTGAACTCGGTGAAGCATTTATTTGGGCTGCAATCTGAGGCTGGTAACTCTAATGAACGTATCATCTGCAGCAGAGGTAACCCTGGGTCTTCCTTTCCTGTGGTAGTCCTCATGAGAGCCAGTTTCATCATAGCGCTTGATGGTTTTTGCGACTGCACTTGAAGAAACTTTCAAAGTTCTTGAAATGTTCCGGATTGACTGACCTTCATGCCTTAAAGTAATGATGGACTCTTTGCTTATTTGAGCTGTTCTTGCCATCATATGGACTTGGTCTTTTACCAAATAGGGCCATCTTCTGTATACCACCCTACCTTGTCACAACACAACTGATTGGCTAAAACGCATTAAGAAGGAAAGAAATTCCACAAATTAACTTTTAACAAGACACACCTGCTAATTGAAATGCATTCCAGGTGACTACATCATGAAGCTGGTTGAGAGAATGCCAAGAGTGTGCAAAGCTGTCATCAAGGCAAAGGGTGGCTACTTTGAATAATCTCAAATATAAAATATATTTTAGTTTGTTTAACACGTTTTTGGTTACTACATGATTCCATATGTGTTATTTCATAGTTTTCATATCTTTACTATTATTCACAAGACAAACCCTTGAATGAGTAGGTGTGTCCAAACGTTTGACTGTTACTGTATATATAGTATATGTCTCTCTGTGTCACCGTTGGCCCACTACAACCCGGTTAACTTTACCCCTCTCTGTACCCAGCCTACCCTGCCCTCAACAAATGAGCAGACTCATCACTACATCCCCCTCCCATTGTATTCATTAATAAATGAATGATCAGCTGCTCTTGGTTCCAGCCTAATTGAGTCCCATTGCTGTAGCTAAGTAGGACACGTACAGATCAGACAAATGGAATGGTATCCGGGTCTGATTCCTCTGGGCCCTGCCTGTCTGTCTGCCTTGGCCCTGTACCCTGTTGGAACACACTGCTTTGTTCTAGTGCTGTCTCTCTGTCTGTAGATGGATCTGATGGGGTTTTATCAGGGTGAAGTGGGTAGAGATGTAACCAGAGATATCTGTTGATTGTCTATTTTAAACATTGCAGATTGGACTTCATAGGAGAGAGAGAAGGTGACACACACACAGGCACGCACACACACAGATACACACACACAGATACACACACACACACACACACACACACACACACACACACACACACATGCACACACACACACACGCACACCCAACACAAACAGATGTGAGCTAGTGAAAGAAGAAGGGGAGGGCAGGCTATAGCTTAATGCCATTACATTAAATTTTAAATAATGTTATGCAAATCAGAAATGACTGGAGATTATCTCCTTGGGACATTGAAAGGGAATTGTCAGTTCTCGTTCCAATAGCCTGGAAACTAGCCCAGACGCCAAGCTAGAGAGAGAGGGGAAAAATATGGCAGGGTGTGACAGAGCCTGCGTAAATGAAAGAGGGCCGTGAGAAGTGTTTGCCATTAAAATCTATTTAGCCAGCAGTGAGGAGCGGACACCGGATACAGGCAAAGTACAGGGCAGCTCAGGGGTCCTGGCTGGGAGAGAGGGCTTTCTGAGTGCAAGGAGCATGCCAAGGTGAAAACAGAAAATAACCCACACACACGCATCATAGGACGGAGTCTGGTGTGTGTGTGTGTGTGTGTGTGTGTGTGTGCGTGCGTGCGTGTGTGCGTGTGTGTGTGTGTGTGGGCACGATGGCTGCCGTTCATATTTCCCCTCTGTGTCTACTTTATCTCAACTGCCCCAGTGTGGGAAATATTTAGTCTGCCTGCTTCACATCTTTATCGAGGTCACTTGAAGGACAAAGTGTGTGTACTCACTGTACCAGTAGCAATTGACTACCTAGGGGACAGGGACAAGGAGAGAGAGAGAGAAAGAGAGAGGGAGAGAGAGAGAGAGAGAGAGAGAGAGAGAGAGAGAGATCCTTTCACTCTTTCTCTGGTGATTTTGATGGAGCTTGCAGTTTGTCTTGTTTTCTCTGGGGCCCGTAGGCGCTATAGTGCGTGTCAGAGGAGGAGTCCCCATTCCCCCTCTCCTCTCTTGTCCTGTCCTCTCTCTCTTGTCTCACTGCACGGCAGGAGCAGTGAGCGGAGCCACACTCGCAAACAGCCCAACTCAATATTGTGTTAGGGACAGAGCCATTCATTATTGAGCAAACAAAGTCCTGTCTGTCTCTAACGCTTTGGGCCAACAATTAAAGGCATCACACTGGCGCGGAACACTGGAGGGGTACTGCAGGGGGACCGGGGCTTATGAGAGGGAACGCATCAAATATTGATCAATCTAATTGAGGTTTTAGGCTTGACAAGACAGAACTCCTGAAGTGTATATATCTTCATGGAAAAGTATAGTCTTCATTTAAAGAGAGGCAGACAAGGCAGACATAAAGCTCCGTCTGGTGTGGAAATGGCATGTTTTGTTTTGCACGGTAACTGCAGGCAATTGTATGTTATGACCCAGTGATGGTAAGAGACAGAAAACAACAGGAGTAGAATTTCCCCAATGCATCTGTAGCTAGTATCTTCATGTCTTATAGTACCTGATACTTACAAATCTAGATGTAGATTCTGATTTTTATTTTATCATATCAAAATCTATCTGTCATTATTCTAAAATGAATGTTACATTTCTCATCTGAGTCCCGACTCCCCTATGGTGTTACGACTGTTTTTGACGTCTTACCAGAGTTACATTTTATTTCCCATGAAACTCCATAAATATAACTCCATGGCTGTATTTCTGCTGTGTCTGTCTGTCTCTCAGCCCCGGTCCCAAGGTGTCTACAGACAGACTGAGAATGGCAGCTTTCATTTGAAGAAGAATTACTTGTCTCTCTTCCCTAAAAACCTGCCATGTGGAAACCTGCAGCCTTCAATTAAACTGGGCTTGTAGGTGAGTGTGTTTTCATTTGGGCAACGTGTTCACTTGAAATTATACATTAAAGACTGTGTTTTACTTCAATCAGACTATGAAAATATACACACAGACCTAAGTGTCTCCTGAAGGGCTTCTCTGCTGGCACCCACCCACCCACCCACCCACAACCACCACCACCACCACCACCACCACCGGGTGGGTAGGTGTGACAGATGGGTGGTATTTATTTTAGAATTAGAACCATGTTCCCAGCTCCAAACTCCAAATAGGAAAACACTCCGTTCGATCCCACTTCTGAAGATCATGACACATTTTAAATCCCGTGCTGGAATTCCATCTCTCCCACCTGCCCACGCCAGGGACGCTCCAGTTCCACCCTCCTCCTTTTCCCATTTCCTCCTGCTTTTATTACCATGGAAAAAAAATTCACACAACTTTTCCCTAAACACTGAAATCTATCCAGAGCCAGCCCAGGGCTTGGCAACACTGTGTCTATGGACCGTCTAGCTCTGCTCACTCTCACAGTGTCTGTGGACCGTCTAGGGCTTGGCAACACTGTGTCTATGGACCGTCTAAGACTTGGCAACACTGTGTCTATGGCCTGTCTAGGACTTGGCAACACTGTGTCTATGGACCGTCTAGCTCTGCTCACTCTCACTGTGTCTATGGACCGTCTAGGGCTTGGCAACACTGTGTCTATGGACCGTCTAGGGCTTGGCAACACTGTGTCTATGGCCTGTCTAGGGCTTGGCAACACTGTGTCTATGGACCGTCTAGGACTTGGCAACACTGTGTCTATGGCCTGTCTAGGACTTGGCAACACTGTGTCTATGGACCGTCTAGGGCTTGGCAACACTGTGTCTATGGACCGTCTAGGGCTTGGCAACACTGTGTCTATGGACCGTCTAGGGCTTGGCAACACTGTGTCTATGGACCGTCTAGGGCTTGGCAACACTGTGTCTATGGCCTGTCTAGGGCTTGGCAACACTGTGTCTATGGACCGTCTAGGGCTTGGCTACACTGTGTCTATGGACCATCTAGGGCTTGGCAACACTGTGTCTATGGACCGTCTAGGGCTTGGCAACACTGTGTATATGGACCGTCTAGGGCTTGCCAACACTGTGTCAATGGACCGTCTAGCTCTGCTCACTCTCACTGTGGCTATGGACCGTCTAGGGCTTGGCAACACTGTGTCTATGGACCGTCTAGGGCTTGGCAACACTGTGTCTATGGACCGTCTAGGGCTTGGCAACACTGTGTCTATGGACCGTCTAGGGCTTGGCAACACTGTGTCTATGGACCGTCTAGCTCTGCTCAATCTCACTGTGTCTATGGACCGTCTAGGACTTGGCAACACTGTGTCTAAGGACAGTATAGGGCTTGGCAACACTGTGTCTATGGACCGTCTAGCTCTGCTCACTCTCACTGTGTCTATGGACTGTCTAGCTCTGCTCTCTCTCACTGTGTCTATGGCCTGTCTAGGGCTTGGCAACACTGTGTCTATGGACCGTCTAGGACTTGGCAACACTGTGTCTATGGCCTGTCTAGGACTTGGCAACACTGTGTCTATGGACCGTCTAGCTCTGCTCACTCTCCCTGTGTCTATGGACCGTCTAGGGCTTGGCAACACTGTGTCTATGGACCGTCTAGGGCTTGGCAACACTGTGTCTATGGCCTGTCTAGGGCTTGGCAACACTGTGTCTATGGACCGTCTAGGACTTGGCAACACTGTGTCTATGGCCTGTCTAGGACTTGGCAACACTGTGTCTATGGACCGTCTAGGGCTTGGCAACACTGTGTCTATGGACCGTCTAGGGCTTGGCAAAACTGTGTCTATGGACCGTCTAGGGCTTGGCAACACTGTGTCTATGGACCGTCTAGGGCTTGGCAACACTGTGTCTATGGACCGTCTAGGGCTTGGCAACACTGTGTCTATGGCCTGGTTAGGGCTTGGCAACACTGTGTCTATGGACCGTCTAGGGCTTGGCAACACTGTGTCTATGGACCGTCTAGGGCTTGGCAACACTGTGTCAATGGACCGTCTAGCTCTGCTCACTCTCACTGTGTCTATGGACCGTCTAGGGCTTGGCAACACTGTGTCAATGGACCGTCTAGCTCTGCTCACTCTCACTGTGTCTATGGACCGTCTAGGGCTTGGCAACACTGTGTATATGGACCGTCTAGGGCTTGGCAACACTGTGTCTAATGACCGTATAGGGCTTGGCAACACTGTGTCTAATGACCGTATAGGGCTTGGCAACACTGTGTCTAAGAACCGTATAGGGCTTGGCAACACTGTGTCTATGGACCGTATAAGGCTTGGCACCACTGTGTCTAAGGACCGTCTAGGGCTTGGCAACGCTGTGTCTATGGACAGTCTAGGGCTTGGCAACACTGTGTCTATGGACCGTCTAGGGCTTGGCAACACTGTGTCTATGGACCGTCTAGGGCTTGGCAACACTGTGTCTATGGACCGTCTAGGGCTTGGCAACACTGTGTCTATGGACCGTCTAGGGCTTGGCAACACTGTGTCTATGGCCTGTCTAGGGCTTGGCAACACTGTGTCTATGGACCGTCTAGGGCTTGGCTACACTGTGTCTATGGACCATCTAGGGCTTGGCAACACTGTGTCTATGGACCGTCTAGGGCTTGGCAACACTGTGTATATGGACCGTCTAGGGCTTGCCAACACTGTGTCAATGGACCGTCTAGCTCTGCTCACTCTCACTGTGGCTATGGACCGTCTAGGGCTTGGCAACACTGTGTCTATGGACCGTCTAGGGCTTGGCAACACTGTGTCTATGGACCGTCTAGGGCTTGGCAACACTGTGTCTATGGACCGTCTAGGGCTTGGCAACACTGTGTCTATGGACCGTCTAGCTCTGCTCAATCTCACTGTGTCTATGGACCGTCTAGGACTTGGCAACACTGTGTCTAAGGACAGTATAGGGCTTGGCAACACTGTGTCTATGGACCGTCTAGCTCTGCTCACTCTCACTGTGTCTATGGACTGTCTAGCTCTGCTCTCTCTCACTGTGTCTATGGCCTGTCTAGGGCTTGGCAACACTGTGTCTATGGACCGTCTATGACTTGGCAACACTGTGTCTATGGCCTGTCTAGGACTTGGCAACACTGTGTCTATGGACCGTCTATCTCTGCACACTCTCCCTGTGTCTATGGACCGTCTAGGGCTTGGCAACACTGTGTCTATGGACCGTCTAGGGCTTGGCAACACTGTGTCTATGGCCTGTCTAGGGCTTGGCAACACTGTGTCTATGGACCGTCTAGGACTTGGCAACACTGTGTCTATGGCCTGTCTAGGACTTGGCAACACTGTGTCTATGGACCGTCTAGGGCTTGGCAACACTGTGTCTATGGACCGTCTAGGGCTTGGCAAAACTGTGTCTATGGACCGTCTAGGGCTTGGCAACACTGTGTCTATGGACCGTCTAGGGCTTGGCAACACTGTGTCTATGGACCGTCTAGGGCTTGGCAACACTGTGTCTATGGCCTGGTTAGGGCTTGGCAACACTGTGTCTATGGACCGTCTAGGGCTTGGCAACACTGTGTCTATGGACCGTCTAGGGCTTGGCAACACTGTGTCTAATGACCGTATAGGGCTTGGCAACACTGTGTCTAATGACCGTATAGGGCTTGGCAACACTGTGTCTAAGAACCGTATAGGGCTTGGCAACACTGTGTCTATGGACCGTATAAGGCTTGGCACCACTGTGTCTAAGGACCGTCTAGGGCTTGGCAACGCTGTGTCTATGGACAGTCTAGGGCTTGGCAACACTGTGTCTATGGTCCGTCTAGGACTTGGCAACACTGTGTGTAAGGACCGTATAGGGCTTGGCAACACTGTGTCTATGGACCGTCTAGCTCTGCTCACTCTCACTGTGTCTATGGACTGTCTAGCTCTGCTCTCTCTCACTGTGTCTATGATCTGTCTAGGGCTTGGCAACACTGTGTCTATGGACCGTCTAGGACTTGCAACACTGTGTCTATGGCCTGTCTAGGACTTGGCAACACTGTGTCTATGGACCGTCTAGCTCTGCTCACTCTCACCTTGTCTATGGACCGTCTAGTGCTTGGAAACACTGTGTCTATGGACCGTCTAGGGCTTGGAAACACTGTGTCTATGGCCTGTCTAGGGCTTGGCAACACTGTGTCTATGGACCGTCTAGGACTTGGCAACACTGTGTATATGGCCTGTCTAGGATTTGGCAACACTGTGTCTATGGCCTGTCTAGGGCTTGGCAACACTGTGTCTATGGACCGTCTAGGGCTTGGCAACACTGTGTCTATGGACCGTCTAGGGCTTGGCAACACTGTGTCTATGGACCGTCTAGTGCTTGGCAACACTGTGTCTATGGACCGTCTAGGGCTTGGCAACACTGTGTCTATGGACCGTCTAGTGCTTGGCAACATTGTGTCTATGGACCGTCTAGGGCTTGGCAACACTGTGTCTATGGAGCGTCTAGGGCTTGGCAACACTGTGTCTATGGACCGTCTAGTGCTTGGTAACACTGTGTCTATGGACCGTATAGGCCTTGGCAACACTGTGTCAATGGACCGTCTAGGGCTTGGCAACACTGTGTCTATGGAGAGTCTAGGGCTTGGCAACACTGTGTCAATGGAGCGTCTAGGGCTTGGCAACACTGTGTCTATGGAGCGTCTAGGGCTTGGCAACACTGTGTCTATGGAGCGTCTAGGGCTTGGCAACACTGTGTCAATGGACCGTCTAGCTCTGCTCACTCTCACTGTGTCTATGGACCGTCTAGGGCTTGGCAACACTGTGTCTATGGAGCGTGTAGGGCTTGGCAACACTGTGTCTATGGAGCGTCTAGGGCTTGGCAACACTGTGTCTATGGAGCGTCTAGCTCTGCTCAATCTCACTGTGTCTATGGACCGTCTAGGGCTTGGCAACACTGTGTCTATGGAGCGTACAGGGCTTGGCAACACTGTGTCTATGGACCGTCTAGCTCTGCTCAATCTCACTGTGTCTATGGACCGTCTAGGACTTGGCAACACTGTGTCTATGGCCTGTCTAGGACTTGGCAACACTGTGTCTATGGACCGTCTAGCTCTGCTCTCTCTCACTGAGTCTATGGTCTGTCTAGGGCTTGGCAACACTCTGTCTATGGACTGTCTAGGACTTGGCAACACTGTGTCTATGGCCTGTCTAGGACTTGGCAACACTGTGTCTATGGACCGTATAGGGCTTGGCAACACTGTGTCAATGGACCGTCTAGGGCTTGGCAACACTGTGTCTATGGAGAGTCTAGGGCTTGGCAACACTGTGTCAATGGAGTGTCTAGGGCTTGGCAACACTGTGTCAATGGACCGTCTAGCTCTGCTCACTCTCACTGTGTCTATGGACCGTCTAGAGCTTGGCAACACTGTGTCTATGGAGCGTCTAGGGCTTGGCAACACTGTGTCTATGGAGCGTCTAGGGCTTGGCAACACTGTGTCTATGGAGCGTCTAGGGCTTGGCAACACTGTGTCAATGGACCGTCTAGCTCTGCTCACTCTCACTGTGTCTATGGACCGTCTAGGGCTTGGCAACACTGTGTCTATGGAGCGTCTAGCTCTGCTCAATCTCACTGTGTCTATGGACCGTCTAGGGCTTGGCAACACTGTGTCTATGGAGCGTCTAGGGCTTGGCAACACTGTGTCTATGGACCGTCTAGTGCTTGGCAACACTGTGTCTATGGACCGTCTAGGGCTTGGCAACACTGTGTCTATGGACAGTCTAGGGCTTGGCAACACTGTGTCTATGGAGCGTCTAGTGCTTGGCAACACTGTGTCTATGGACCGTCTAGGGCTTGGCAACACTGTGTCTATGGACCGTCTAGTGCTTGGCAACACTGTGTCTATGGACCGTCTAGGGCTTGGCAACACTGTGTCAATGGACCGTCTAGCTCTGCTCACTCTCACTGTGTCTATGGACCGTCTAGGGCTTGGCAACACTGTGTCTATGGACCGTCTAGGGCTTGGCAACACTGTGTCTATGGAGTGTCTAGGGCTTGGCAACACTGTGTCTATGGAACGTCTAGCTCTGCTCAATAACACTCTGTCTATGGACCGTCTAGGACTTGGCAACACTGTGTCTATGGCCTGTCTAGGACTTGGCAACACTGTGTCTATGGACCGTCTAGCTCTGCTCTCCCTCACTGTGTCTATGGTCTGTCTAGGGCTTGGCAACACTGTGTCTATGGACCGTCTAGTGCTTGGCAACACTGTGTCTATGGACCGTCTAGGGCTTGGCAACACTGTGTCTATGGCCTGTCTAGGGCTTGGCAACACTGTGTCTATGGACCGTCTAGGACTTGGCAACACTGTGTCTATGGCCTGTCTAGGACTTGGCAACACTGTGTCTATGGACCGTCTAGGGCTTGGCAACACTGTGTCTATGGACTATATAGGGCTTGGCAACACTGTGTCTAAGGACCATATAGGGCTTGGCAACACTGTGTCTAAGGACCGTATAGGGATTGGCAACACTGTGTCTAAGGACCGTCTAGGGCTTGGCAACGCTGTGTCTATGGACCGTCTAGGGCTTGGCAACACTGTGTCTATGGACCGTCTAGGGATTGGCAACACTCTGTCTATGGACCGTCTAGGGCTTGGCAACACTGTGTCTAAGGACCGTCTAGGGCTTGGCAACACTGTGTTCTATGGACCGTCTAGGGCTTGGCAACACTGTGTCTATGCACCGTCTAGGACTTGGCAACACTTTGTCTATGCACCATCTAGGGCTTGGCAACTCTGTGTCTATGCACCGTCTGGTACTTGGCAACACTGTGTTCATGGACCGTCTAGCTCTGCTCACTCTCACTGTGTCTATGGACCGTCTAGGGCTTGGCAACACTGTGTCTATGCACCGTCTAGGGCTTGGCAACACTGTGTCTATGGACCGTCTAGGGCTTGGCAACGCTGTTTCTATGGACCGTCTAGGGCTTGGCAACACTGTGTCTATGGACCGTCTAGCTCTGCTCTCTCTCACTGTGTCTATGGACCGTCTAGCTCTGCTCTCTCTCACTGTGTTCTATTTATTTGGAGTTGCAATAAACTTTGCTGTATTTTGCTCTTATTGGGTGAAGTATCATTCCCTGTGGTAAAGATGATCCCCTTAATAATAGGTTGTATTAGGGTCCTGATCCTGGGCTTAGGGCCGGCGGAGCTGCTTTACACACACACACACACACACACACACACACACACACACACACACACACACACACACACACACACACACACACGGACCAGGACATGACACTATGAACAGAGAGAAAGCTCTTGTTGTAGCACAGTGTCCCTGAGGGTTTGAAAGTCATCCCTCTAATGCAGACTTTCCCCTATCATCCTAGCAGAATTACACCGCACGGCTCCAAGACTTAACTCTTACAAAGAGCTTAAATATCATAGCTGTGTCATGCATAATGGAGGTATGTTCTGTACATCTTGTATTCCCATCGTACTCTAACAGAGTAGCTTGCATGCTGGATTGCTCACACACTCATAACACAGAAATAATGCCACTAGTAAGGCGTTTACATGGATGTTTGGCATGGATAAGGGCAGGAAGAAGGTTGATGATTGTTGACTATACATTTTCCTCTCATTTGTGTGTATGCATGTTTATGTTGATTTATAGTATAGTATGTACAGTCAATATTGTATGTACAATATGATTTGTGTGCATGTTTCACCCATGCTCATTCATTGCTTAATTTGTGTGTGTGTGTGTGTGTGTGTGTGTGTGTGGGTGCGTTATAGATACTGTGGATGCGGTGACCGTTTTCTGGATTAGGGGTTTAAAGCTCCCCTAGTGGCAGCTCTACAGAATAACTCAAAAGACTGTTTAATACATGATGGAGAAAGCCAGTACTTCGTAGTGTAGTGATATGGTCGTCTCCTCATGTTGACAATAGTTTTGGTGGCTAATGCAGTCCTAATGTCTTTATTCCAGCACGACCTGAATATGGTCGTCCTCTCATGTTGACAATAGTTTTGGTGGCTAATGCAGTCCTGATGTCTTTATTCCAGCACAACCTGTTAATACTCCTAAAATCAATCTGTTGTTGACTCTCATGTGGTTTCATTTCACGCACCATTTAAGAGACATAACATACACAATGTCTGGCAGCCTCCGAGGCTATGTGTCTTACTCGCTGTCTACAGGCCATGCCAGGGGACATTTTATAAACAGTGTATTCAATCTTCATGAACTGACCATGAAGACAGGAGGGAGGACCTAGGAGCTGTAGGATGTGATCTTAGCCTGTTTATCAGCCTCATCCAGAGACAGCAGAATACAGCTTCTCAGTCAGAACCTCTGTGTGAGAGGAGTGTGGAGAGCCTCCCATTGGGCATGTCACTGATCTAGCACCTCAGTAAGAAAGGACTGATATGATATGATATGATGCAGGCAGATGGAGGGGTTGAGGATTCTGAGGAACGGCCCAACTCTAGGCTTTGGTGGTAACGTTAATGAGGCCTGGGCTGGACACTGGGTGTTCCATCATCTAGACCCCCCCCCCCCCCTCCTCCTCTCCTCTCCGTCAGTATTATGAGCGGAAGGGAATGAATAGTCTCTGTGGGCTGACATGCTGATAAGGCTATGATGACTTGTCATGTGCACTCTAGCTTTCATTTGTTTTGATCTTTAAGTGTTCTTTAACAGGAGGCCCATCCTGACGAGGGGGGGGCTTTGCTACTAAACTGATTACCTGTTTGGTGAACGCGGCTGCCCGCCACCCGCAAGATTGTATCAGGAAGCTGTCAGGACCCCTTCACTATTTCAATTTCATTGGATTTAGCAAGGAACAGGTTGTGTACCAAATTCTACACTATTCTCTATATAGTGCACTACTTTTGACCAGGGCTCATAGGGCTCTGGTTTAAAGTAGTAAACTATATAGGAAATAGGGTGTCATTTGCGATGCAGGCCTCTCCCTGTGAGAGGAGGGGAGGAAAGAGGAGGGAGGTGTGGAGCATTACTGCCTCGATACAATCACATTTGTCAGCATGATCCTTTTTAAGTGCATTTCAATTACAGTCTGATTCTCTGATGTTATTATGCCCCGGTCTCTCTCTCTCTGTCTCTCTCCCCTGGAAACTGCTCACCACTCACACACACACACACACACACACACACACACACACACACACACACACACACACAGCTCACCGCTCGCTGGTAGAACAAGCCACGTCTAATGTACACAATTTCATTTCCTTAATTGAGCTAACTCACTTTTCATATCCTAATTTCTGGAATAATCTTTGATTCCTAGCTACTATCCACTGCAGGCAGAGAGCTTTTAATGAAAGGGGGCAGCCCAAAAACATCTGTTACAAGTCTGATTTAATCATCCGCATAACATCTGCATTTATGAGGGTGTTAGCATGCATAGAGCCAGGCTCTTTATCTAGTTTGGCCAATTATCTACAGTGGCTGTGGAATCACATATATTGATATAGTCTCATCCCCTGTCCTCTTCTCTATTGGTGACTGTCATGTCATCAGGCTTTGTTTAATAGATAGAGGGACTTTAGCTATTGATTACGATGCACCGTGACAGAAGTATTCTTCTTTAGATAAATGATAGTTGGTCAGCACTCTTTGTTCTTTGTTTAAGCTGTCTGCATTTATGAGCAATTTGTGAAAGAAGGATTCCCTTCTGGAGGTGTTAAACATCCTGTTTCCCTCTCTGGTGAAGGGGAATTGATTTTGCCCCCTTACTCATACACACAAGCACACGCATGAGCATGCACGCGCTAACACGCATAGATGCACACGCATGCTCACTCAAACACACACACACACACACACGTGGATGGCTTCCATACCTGCTGGCTTCACACAGTGTCGCTGGCGATCCAGCAGTGAGCCTCCTATCCTGCCAGCCCAGTCCAGACTGTAAACAGAGAGGGCTCCCTCTCCTCTCCTCTCCTCTCCTCTCCTCTCCTCTCCTCTCCTCTCCTCTCCTCTCTCAGAGTCAGGGTCACATTAGACACACTTTTATCAGGAATCACACAATCACACAGCCAGGGTATCAAATGAAAGCCATCTATTTCTCTCTCCCTCCTTAACCCCCTAACTTCCTCCCTATCTCCATATATCCTTGTCTCTATCCCTCTCTCTCTCCCCTGCTCCTCTCTGTCATTGCAGTTATCTCTCCATTAAGAGGGGGTGAGTCAGTAACCTGTCATTTGGCTGCTCATCGAATGACACACGGTTGCACAGCACGGCTGTCATTACCCTCTGTGTGTGTGTGTGTGTGTGTGTGTGTGTGTGTGTGTGTGTGTGTGTGTGTGTGTGTCTGGTTTTCTTAATATAAGGAATTTGTAATGATTTATATTTTTACTTTGACTTTTGATACTTAAGCATATTTTAGCAATTACATTGACTTTTGATACTTCATTATATTTAAAACCCAATACTTTCAGACTTTTACTTAAGTAATATTCTAATGGGTGACTTTCACTTTTACTTGAGTCATTTTCTATTAAGGTATTTTGACTTTAACTTAAGTTAGACAATTTGGTACCTTTTCCACCACTGTGTGTGTGTTGTGTTCTTCAGATCAGGTGTCTAGATTATCTCCTGTCCGGCTAGCGTTTCTTTTCCCTGCATTCTCATGTGCCCTGTGAGAATGTACTGTAGGGGTGAAAACACATCAGACACAATCAGGAAGCTAGGCTACCGAATTCAACAACATGTACCAGGAGAAATAGGACAGGTCAAATCTCACTGGCTTCTGCTGCTTTGGCGTAGAGGGCGAATTCGTGTAGTGGTGTATGATATTTTGATATCCGTTCCACGTAGCTAGTAGCTAAGTATGCGTGTCATGACAGAGCTGAAGGTACCCTTTAAGAGGACACAGGTTCGACCAATGGGTGAATGCCCTCACAAGGTCAGCCAATGACAATGCGTCCTCAGAGGTTAGAGGTCAGGCAGATGTTGTTTATTTGCTTGTGTGGTCGTAGCGATGCTGTGTCATTCATTATGTGTCTGTCTGTCTCTGTGGTTGTGGAATAGATAAGTGTCTCTCTCTGTCTGTATGTAGCTGCATGGGGCCGCGCCCTGCCTGCCTGCTCTAGGCTACACTAGGCTAATTGCTGCTGTGCCATTGTCTTTAAGGCCTCAGCTTGTGGCTCCACCACTAACTGGTGCAGCAACGAGGGGCACATGGAGGCACATTGGCAGCGCCCTTCATGTGGCAGCAGTACGCTTTGTTTCTGATTACTAGACATCATTTTGTTTTTTCTTTCTCAACATTTTTTCTTTTTTCATTCTCGCTTTCTCTTTGCTCTGCATGGGTTTGTTGGTTACTAGTTTTCCACAGGCTGTGATGTGTTCTAACGTAAAAAGGGAGTGTGGGTTTTCCTTCAGTGGTGCCCACATTTCCCAAACCACAGAACCCTCCTATACAGAACCCTTGTTGCCTCAGCCTCTGTTTGCCCTCATTGTGTGTGACCTCTATTCAGGGTGCTCACATAGCTTCCTACCATACACATATACAGTATGGGTTGAATCCCCGAGATTAAAAAGGCACTAAAACAAATACTTGAGGGTACATTTGAATGGCATGTTTAATGAACAGAATGTTATAAGGCTCTCTATTTTTATAGTTAGTGTTTGGATATGTGTGGTTAGGGTAGAATTATTATCTAACCCGTCTGCTCCTATTTGATGGGCCTCAGCTCTATTCCCCCAGCCAAACCTATGAGGACTCTTGTCTAGACATTCCTTACTTTAATGCGTAAAATGTTTCTGGTAGGCGCTTGCGTAAAGTCCAGTGCCATCACCCTGCATCCTCTCTCCTCCTCTCCCTCCTCCTCCCTCACCACCTCCCATACAAATGTCAGACACAGTTTGGAGAGGGAACACTTGAATCCTTGACCCCATGTCATTTTGACCCCGACCGACCGAGCGGTGGTGGAGTGCAGTAATCTGACCAGCGCACTCCGCTTCAGATATGAAGCCCCCGAAAGTCCCCCGTTGTGCTATTATCAGTTGAGTGTTATTACCCCTCTTTGAACAGGACAATATGCCTTGATTTCCATCGACCAGGCCTGAATCAATGCTTTTAAAAATCTTAGACACCTTTTACTTAAGAGCAAAAGCATGCATTTTATGTTTTGACATGGTTCTATTGATTTGGGCAGGCGAGGAGATGGGGTGGGGGTGGGGCCTGTGTGACCTCTCTTCCTCCCATATCTCTCTATCTCTATCTCCCTCTTTAGCTGTCTCTCTCTCTCTTCTCTCGTCTGCCAGTGTCTGGTAACACTGCCATCCTTAATGGCTTTCCCGTGCTCTTCCATCTGCCCTCCCATCCTCTCCTCCCCTCATCCTCCCATCTCTCAACGGAGCTCTCTCTCTCTCTCGCTCTGTACACTTTTTCTTACTAATCAATACAGTGCTCCCCTTCGACACCCCTGTCACTCACATTTGGCCCAGTTGTTAAATTATGGATGAGGCCTCTCACATCACATCTAAAATGTCTATTCTGTTTGTCAATGGCTGATCAATACTTCACCTCCTCTCATCCTCAAAGCTCCCTCTGCTTCTCCTCCTCTTTCATCCATTGTTTCTTCTACCCACTTTTGTTTGTTTATGATTTTGGTTTCTTCTAATGGAAGGACTTCTGGGAGCAGCCTGGGCTAGGGGAACACAGCAATCTGTAGCAGACAAGCAGACAACACACACTGTCATCTTCAAATAAGGGGCTACGCCTCGGCTCTCCTCTCGCTCCCCATGCGCTTATTTCCTTCATCCTCTCATCTTTATCTCTCTTTTTCTTCTCACCAACATGTAGTTAACATGTGTAGATACTGGTTTCTGACAAAATACTGGGGTTTGAAATGTGTAGGTTGTTGGTAGCTAGGTGTGGATAATGTGGATGATTCCTGTCTGACACAAACACAGGGTTTCATCCCTGTAGGCAATGCTCAGCTCACCTCAGATGGAAACTATTATCCCCAATAAACACTTGAATAGAAGGTGAAATGACAGAAAGAATAGAAGAGTGTAAAAAGGTAAATATCTTCTCAGCTGCCAATCCTGTATTTAGTGCTCAGCTCCCTCTGTCACGCACACGCACATGCACATGCACACGCACACACACGCTCACACACACACTCACACACTTTCCTCTCTCTCTCTCTTTTTGAGTCAGAGTGGTGTGGGTAATGTAATTAAAGTGGCGTTGGGCTTATCGCACACTAAGGCTCAGCTGTGGGCTCTGCATGGCCCTGTGAAGCCTGTGATCTAGCACTGCCTCTCTCTCACGCCAGTCTCACACCAGCCAGCCGGCACTTCCCAGCTGCTGACGAGAGAAACAATGTTGCCCAATAAGTTCAGTCTCTTGTCTCTCCCTCTTTTCCATGACCACTTAACCCCTGACACAGAACTTTAAGTGAGACAAGGAATGTGTCTGCTGGCAGCCTACCCTGCCTGGCCATGCTGGGCTCTGTGCTGAGAGAACATAATCCAGACCTGCTGCCTCTCTCTCTGTGTCATTACCTAAAGTAACCAACCAACCACAGTCAGCAGGAAGAGGGAAAATAGCAGCTCACCCTATAAGAGCGAGGGGACTCAGCTCACCCTATAAGAGGGAGGGAAGTCAGCTCACCCTATACGAGAGAGGGGAGTCAGCTCACCCTATAAGAGAGAGGGGACTCAGCTCATCCTATAAGAGCGAGGGGACTCAGCTCACCTTATAAGAGAGAGGAGAGTCAGCTCACCCTATAAGAGAGAGGCGACTCAGCTCACCCTATAAGAGAGAGGGGACTCAGCTCACCCTATAAGGGCGAGGGGACTCAGCTCACCCTATAAGAGCGAGGGGACTCAGCTCACCCTATAAGAGCGAGGGGACTCAGCTCACCCTCTCTCTTATAAGGTGAGCTCACCCTCTCTCTTATAGGGTGAGCTGTAGGTGTAATTTGTAGGTGTAATTTGTGCATCGAGATGCTTGTGAATGCTCATCCCCTCTCTAAGTGTTGGTGGCTGAAAACCCTTTCTAGTAGAGTCCTGTGTGGTGTGTTTAAGTTGTTTGTCTGTGGGGCTGGTGATGTGGCTGTCCTGTGTGAGTGTGTGATCTGCTCCCTGTCTGTCTGCACCACCACAGCCCCAAATCAGCCACAGGCTGGCTCCTCAACCTTTCCAGGGCTGGGGTGAGAATCTCTTCAGGTCCTCTCAGCTGCCAGGCATGCTCAGACACGCCATACTGATTTACACTGGAAGCCATGGCAGGAGCCAGGGCCACCATGGACCCTCTGAAAAACAAACCACTGACAGGCACCAACCACAGGAGTGTGGGGACTCTCTCCCCTGATCTGCACCAGGAGCAGGGTCACAGCCTCTACAGTATGTACTGTAACCTTACAATTTCCTATTGATCAAAAATCACTTTTTCATTTTCTGACAAGGGCTTTTGTAGTGTCTGATAAGAAATATATGAATGTAGACAAGCTGAATATTAACAGACTACCTTTAGATTTATGTCCTAACCAGTTTTGCTTAAATAAATGTTTGTCACAGCAAACACACACTGACATCTTACCAGTACCTCAAGGAACGATTTGAAAGTAAATACTGAGTCTACTGAGATGTATTTGATTCATTTGCTGTCATTGTCTTGTTCATGCTGTACATTTCTTTCTGGTCTGACCGCTTTCATTAGGGGGTCACAGCGTTTCTCTTCTTCTCTCTCATTCTCTCTATCCCCCTCATTCTCTCTCTCCACACCTCTCTCTCTCCCTCTGCTCTTCCTCTTTAGGGCTGTCTTGAGTAAGAAGTGGTGTCATCCTCCACTCCCATCCGTCGGTTGGGATTTGCCTCAGAGCTTCCCGAGACGGCCTGATTTGTGTGACAAACACAAATGCCTTTAAATTCCCTCCGATCCCCAGCTCCTTACCCGGCTCATACGTTGTAATGAATAATTCACATCCCTCTCTTCTTTCCTTCCTTCTCCCCAGTCCTCTCCCAACGGGAGAAAGGACAGTAGCACGTCCCTCTCTTCTCTTCTTCCTTCTCCCCAGTCCTCTCCCAACGGGAGGAAGGACAGTAGCACGTCCCTCTCTTGTTTCCTTCCTTCTCCCCAGTCCTCTCCCAACGGGAGAAAGGACAGTAGCACGTCCCTCTCTTCTCTCCTTCCTTCTCCCCAGTCCTCTCCCAGCGGGAGAAAGGACAGTAGCACGTCCCTCTCTTCTCTCCTTCCTTCTCCCCAGTCCTCTCCCAACGGGAGAAAGGACAGTAGCACGTCCCTCTCTTCTCTCCTTCCTTCTCCCCAGTCCTCTCCCAACGGGAGAAAGGACAGTAGCACGTCCCTCTCTTCTCTCTTTCCTTCTCCCCAGTCCTCTCCCAATGGGAGAAAGGACAGTAGCACGTCCCTCTCTTCTCTCCTTCCTTCTCCCCAGTCCTCTCCCAACGGGAGAAAGGACAGTAGCACGTCCCTCTCTTCTCTCCTTCCTTCTCCCCAGTCCTCTCCCAACGGGAGGAAGGACAGTAGCACGTCCCTCTCTTCTTTCCTTCCTTCTCCCCAGTCCTCTCCCAATGGGAGAAAGGACAGTAGCACATCCCTCTCCTCGGCTGGCAGAAAATCCATACACCACTGACATCTTCACTTCAAACAGCAATTAATAGAACCAGGAGCCGGATCTATTTTCTCTCATAATTGGTCTTAAGGTGAGGTGTTAATGATGTCATTATACGGCAAGGTTAATTCAAGTTGTGGGCTGAGTGTGGTTAGGGGTGTAAACGTTTGTAGACTGAAGGGTGCTGTGGACTGGA
The DNA here is from genome assembly GCF_057628025.1 of Oncorhynchus mykiss. Taxonomy (NCBI): domain Eukaryota; kingdom Metazoa; phylum Chordata; class Actinopteri; order Salmoniformes; family Salmonidae; genus Oncorhynchus; species Oncorhynchus mykiss. Next base: position 28,821,722 of record NC_143047.1, on the reverse strand, counting down.
GCTCTGTATTCCTGACCTACTACGTGCAGCTATCTCCTCCACCGGTAATCTCTTTACCTTGTACGTACAAACACACACACATACGAGGGCAGACACGCATGCATGCGTGAAAGCACACACACACACATGAGATGTTGGACATCAAAACTCAGTACAATAAGTGTGACCTTAGAGCAGGTAGATTAGGGTGTATCAGACGTATCGGCACTAACTGCTGGCCTTATCTATTGTTGTTGTTGTTGTTGTTTGACCCTGGTTACCATGGTGATGCCTGCATTGCGTACTCTGGCTCCAGGATGGGATTGTCTTTACTCCACCTCTCTGTCGTGCCAATGCATTAGCAAGCTCAGCACCTCATGCTGGGCCATGCAAGAGCTATGCATTACAGGAAAGCCTGTCCTGTCCACCACTCTGCACCTGTGTGTGTGTGTGTGTGTGTGTGTGTGTGTGTGTGTGTGTGTGTGTGTGTGTGTGTGTGTGTGTGTGTGTGTGTGTGTGTGTGTGTGTGTGTGTGTGTGTGTGTGTGTGTGTGTGTGTGTGTGTGTGTGTGTGTGTGTGTGTATGTCTATGTCTTACCATCACCACCACCCTGCACCGGCCTGATCCAATCCTTAATGGTGAAAAACGAGAGCTGTCATGTTGTAATCGTGTAATAACTGTGCTCGGTGTCGCTTTCCTGCAATTAATGGAGGCGCTGTGACGAGGCTGCATAAATCCTGTCTAAGTCTGTCACGGCAGGGGGCATAGCAGGCAGCTCTGTTATACTGAGGGGTGGAGGGGAGGGTGGGGTGGTAGGTGTGTATATGTGTGTGTGTGGAACAGGGTAGAAGCCTGGTGAGGGCTGGAAGGGAGCCACCCCACAAGGCATGTCTTTGTGTGTAGCAGATAGATGAGGTGAGCAGGGCAAGCTGTCACTGAGACAGGACTAATGGCCGAGCCAGTCTGCTCCCGCCAAGACCTTAGATTGTTCTAAATTAGTTTGGGTTTGGGCGGTCTGTGATTTAATGAAGTGTTTGGAGAGTTTTGGTGTGTGTGTGTGTGTGTGTGTGTGTGTGTACACACCATGAATCAGACACAGCTATAGCCGTTTATTGAAACGTAGGGACCCTCCTAATGAACATTTGTTCCATTTGACAAACACACACACCGCATTGTCCCTGTCAGCATCCACCCCCTGCAGACAGCACTGAGGGCCAGAATTAGCAGGCAGGTTAGATATCCTCCTCAGCTACGTCCTCCTCACACAACAGTTTATGATCCAGCACCATCACATAGATGTCAAATCCCACCAAGACCACTGAATACCCTGCTCTCTGTCACGGGTGTTTATTTTCTGTTTAGTGTGGTGTTGCCCCTTACAGGACTGTTTGTTGGTTGTTTATTGTTTTGTTTTCAGTGTTCATTAAAATATTTAAAATATGAACACTTACCACGCTGCACCTTGGTCCTCCTCTCCTTCCCCAGATGAGCGTTACAGAACCACCCACCACAAAAGGACCAAGCAGCGTGGTAACGGGCAGCAGCAGCAGCGATCGCAGGACTCCTGGACATGGGAGCGAGATCTGGATTATGTCACAACTTGGGGCGAGATAGACAGGTGGTCGGTCAACCCATGGAGTGTGCCGGAGCCCGCCTGGGATTCTCTGGAGCAGTGTGAGGAGGGATACCGGCGAATGGAGTTGGCACGACAATCAAGGAGGCCCGAGAGGCAGCCCCAAAAATGTATTGGGGGGGGAAACACAGGGAGTGTGGCGAAGTCAGGTAGGAGACCTGCGGCAACTTCCCGTGCTTACCGGAGAGCGAGAGGGACCGGGCAGGCACCGTGTTATGCCGTGAGGCGCACGGTGTCCCCGGTGCGTGTGCATTGCCCGGTGCGTTACATTGCAGCGCCTCGTATCGGCCGGGCTAGAGTGGGCATCGAGCCAGGTGCCATGAAGCCGGCTCAGTGCATATGGTCTCCAGTGCGTCTCCTCAGGCCGGTGTACATGGCACCAGCCTTACGCACGGTGTCCCTGGTTCGCCAGCACAGCCCAGTGCGAGCTATTCCATCTCACCACACTGGCCTGGCTATGGGGAGCATTCAACCAGGTAAGGTTGGGCAGGCTCAGTGCTCAAGAGCTCCAGTGCGCCTTCACGGTCCGGACTGTCCGGTGCCACCTCCACGCACCATCCCTCTGGTGGCAGCCCCCCGCACCAGGCTGTCTCTCCGTTTTCTCCCTACAGGTGCGGCCAGTGCCTTCCTCCTGCCCAGCGCTGCCAGAGTCTCCCGTCTGTCCTGAGCTGCCAGTGCTCCCGCCTGTCCAGCGCTGCCAGAGTCGCCAGTCTGTCCTGAGCTGCCAGAGCCGCCAGTCTGTCCTGAGCTGCCAGAGCCGCCAGTCTCTCCTGAGCTGCCAGAGCCGCCAGTCTGTCCTGAGCCGTCAGTCAGCCAGGAGCTGCCAGAGCCGTCAGTCAGCCAGGAGCTGCCAGAGCCACCTGCCAAGCCGGCGATGCCAGAATCGCCCTTCACTCCGGAGCTGCCGGAGTCTTCCGACTGTCCGGCGCTGCCGGAGTCGTCCTTCACTCCGGCGCTGCCGGAATCTCCTGTCCGTTCGGGAGCCGTGGCTAGGGTCCCCAGTCCGAGGTCGGTGGTGAGGGTCTTAAGAGGCCACGGAGGCGGTTAAGGAGGCGGAGAAAGACTATGGTGGAGTGGGGTCCACGTCCCGCGCCAGAGCCGCCACTGCGGACAGACACCCACCCAGACCCTCCCCTATAGGTTCAGGTTTTGCGGCCGGAGTCCGCACCTTTGGGGGGAGGTACTGTCACGTTCTGACCTTTTTTCCTTTGTTTTGTCTTTTGTTTTAGTATGGTCAGGGCGTGAGTTGGGTGGGTTGTCTATGTTAGTTTGTCTTTGATTTTCTATTTCTGTGTTTGGCCTGGTATGGTTCTCAATCAGAGTCAGCTGTCAATCGTTGTCCCTGATTGAGAACCATATTTAGGTAGCCTGTTTTCCATTTAGTGTGGTGTTGCACCTTACAGGACTGTTCATTGGTTGTTTATTGTTTTTGTTTTCAGTGTTCATTAAAATATTTAAAATATGAACACTTACCACGCTGCACCTTGGTCCTCCTCTCCTTCCCCAGATGACAAGCGTTACACTCTGAGACTGCTCAAAAAGAGCCCATTTCTCTTTCTTTATCTTTCTTCCCCACACACTCAGTTTATTTACTAAATAGATTGTGTCACAGGCAGTCATTGATGTATAATGCATTCTCCACCAATGTACTCTTCCCTTTAATATTATTGAAGTCCCTCTTTAATATTAAGTGATTGACGTAGTTTCTTTGTGACAGAATGAAAGCGTTACAGAGAAGATCAAACAGAAGCTTGTTTCAGGTCACGTCTTCACTGTGCCTCTGTCAAAACCATTCCAGGGAGGGTCGGAGTGGGAATGAGAGCACCACACTACTGACACTATAGGGATTTCTCCCTTCTACCCCTCCGACACCAAATATCTCTCTTCTCTTCTACCCCCCCATCACTCCTCCAGTATAAATGTGTCAAAACGTAACGCCTATCGCCGTATCCCATGACAGCCTTGCCACAGATCCAATGCCAAAGCCTCCATCACTTCTTCTTGTCACCTGTTATCTTAAACCATGTCTAAGATTTTGACGGAAGATCAGTGATGTGCTTTTTATAAATGCGAGGAGGGTGTTTTGGGTCGTTGAACGTGCCCTGGCATCCGATCAGGGCTATTAAAACAAATGACCCTCTGTGGCTGGCAGAATGTTTAAATGGGAATAAAGTCATCATGAATCACTGCTGTAGTCTGTGTGACTGATGATTCACATATAGAGTTTGCTGCTAATGTGGGATCTGAGAGAGAGGACTAGACTGAGACCAACATATGCCCCGAGAGGGAGAGAGCGAGAGAAGTAAAGAGGCATAAAAGAGAGAGAGGAGTAAAAGATACCGTACACCTCCCAGGAAGGAGGCAGATGCTGATTCCAGCATGACCACACATTCTGTTTATTGCCAGGTTTCTTCTGACAATATGCAGATTGATGTATTAGACTGTTGTTAATTAAGGACTGTTGTTATTGAAAGAAGCTGTTGGCTGTTGAAAGGACACTCTCTCAAATGAATGCTTGCAGAACTCAATTTATCTTACCAGTTTACTAAAATATACCATTCCCTGCTAAGCATTTACTAACCTACCCCTATTTCAACAGATATTATGGGACTTACAAATGAATAAATAAGGTCTTTATTTCTGCTCCTTCCACTGCAGACTTTCCCAAATGTTCCGACAGTCTGCAGCTATCTATCTTTCCATGATCCTCTACAGCAGAAACAACTGGGACACCTGCAGCTGGAGTGTTTAGCAGTGTTCTCTGAGCAACGCTGGAGCTTCCAGTCCAATGTTCCAGCGGTGGTTGAGAAGCAGGGGACTCTGTCAGTCTCTCCCCCCAGGAGGGGACATCTCTCCTTGGAGGAGCTCAGTGGGGTTTCCCCCTGAGAACCAGGCTTCCTCCCCAATCACTGTCACAGCCATATTAAACACCTCCGTGGGATCCTACACAAACACACAGTATGGTATCATGCCTTTGGGCTGATGAGGGAGATGGACATGAAAAGAGCACTCTATCGTTGGAATGAGGTCTTCATGTTAGAGATTAGCTCATGGTTGTGGTGACATCACAATGTTTTGGTGTCATACTGTATATCCAGAATTGCAATAGCACCAGTGTTTTGGGCCTTTTCATATCACCCCCAGGCCAATATCCCAAACTGCTACTTTCAGGGACAACACAGACACCCACTTTAAGGTGTGACACATTCAGCCTTTATGTCAAGAACCAGAAAAGGAGATACAATTGTGTTATGGTGAGTTACCTTCTTTCTCTCTCTCTCTCTCTCTCTCTCTCTCTCTCTCTCTCTCTCTCTCTCTCTCTCTCTCTCTCTCTCTTTGTCTATATATTTCTTTCTCTCTCATCCTCTCTCCCTCTCTCATCCTCTCTCTCTCTCTCTCTCTCTCTCTCTCCCTCTCTCATCCTCTCTCTCTCTCTCTCTCTCATCCTCTCTCTCTCTCTCTCTCATCCTCTCTCTCTCTCTCATCCGCTCTCTCTCTCTTTCTCATCCTCTCTCTCTCTTTCTCATCCTCTCTCCCTCTCTCTCTCTCTCTCTCTCTCTCTCATCCTCTCTCCCTCTCTCATCCTCTCTCCCTCTCTCTCTCATCCTCTCTCCCTCTCTCTCTCTCTCTCTCTCTCTCTCCCCCTCTCCTTCTTAGCATGTTCTTGCAGCTTCTCCTGCTGTCTGTCTCCCCTCGTCACATTTCAGAATATGTTACCCCTGTGATACCAGGGCCAGACTTGAAAGGAAGTCTTAAGGACCTGAGCTTATACACTGTGCCAGATTTTGTTAAATAACCGGGAGATGTTGATGCCAATTCATTGGTAATTGTCCCTTGTGGCACAGTGCTGTTGAAAGTCCTGGAGCAGCCTAAGCTCAAGATCACTGCAAGTGTTAATCTTCTTATACTTAAGGTTTCAGGTTTTCTTTTGATGTTGCTAAACATGTTGACTCCTATCTTGGCACAGAAGGCAATTCAGACGTAGCCATGAGCAATAAAGCTTTTGTCAGGGTTTTTTTTTTTTTTTTTTGAGTCGTCGAAGAATTCAGATTTTATTCCCCTTCCCACAAATTCATTGTGACTAAAATAAAACAACAACTAAAAAACAGATCAGGAAGAGAGGAAAGGGGATTGATTCAGCTTTATTCAGGGACTCATTGTTCCTTTCCTTAGCGCATTTGACTCGTCCTTGTTGTGTGTAAAATGGTCTTATTCATAGTTAATGAGTAGACATCTTATTTCCAAGCCTGGGTGCTATTGTACAATACAGACAGTCGTCTTTGAGAGCTGTTCTGTCAAGGTCTCTTTCAGATAAACAGAGACGACACCTCTATTGGAGGATAAATAACTGAGTGTGTAATTAATTTGCCGTGCCCAAGGGCGTACTGTATACCTTTGAGATTGATCTGATCCTGTCAGTGATAGTGATAGGTTGTTTCCACACAGATCCAGAGAATCAGGGAATCTACCCCCGGGGACTCAGGTGGAGAGACCTACCCAGGCAGGGAGCACCCTCAGGTAAGGCTCGCTCAGTGATCAATCAGGGCTGCTATCTGTCAGGACAGATAGTCCCATCCGTCAGTCAGTCTACACCCAGGTGTGTGTGTGTGTGTGTGTGTGTGTGTGTGTGTGTGCGCGCATGGATGTGTACAGTTCTGTCCATCAGTCCATCCCCAGGTGCTGAATTACAGGTTTAGACCTCGGTGGGATCAGTACTACATCTAATCCCACACAAACATACAGGTGGGACCTCGTTGGTATCAGTACTACATCTAATCCCACACAAACATACAGGTGGGACCTCGGTGGGATCAGGACTACATCTAATCCCACACAAACATACAGGTGTAGACCTCGGTGGGATCAGGACTACATCTAATCCCACACAAACATACAGGTTTAGACCTCGGTGGGATCAGTACTACATCTAATCCCACACAAACATACAGGTGGGACCTCGTTGGTATCAGTACTACATCTAATCCCACACAAACATACAGGTGGGACCTCGGTGGGATCAGTACTACATCTAATCCCACACAAACATACAGGTGTAGACCTCGGTGGGATCAGTACTACATCTAATCCCACACAAACATACAGGTTTAGACCTCGGTGGGATCAGGACTACATCTAATCCCACACAAACATACAGGTGTAGACCTCGGTGGGATCAGTACTACATCTAATCCCACACAAACATACAGGTTTAGACCTCGGTGGGATCAGGACTACATCTAATCCCACACAAACATACAGGTGTAGACCTCGGTGGGATCAGTACTACATCTAATCCCACACAAACATACAGGTTTAGACCTCGGTGGGATCAGGACTACATCTAATCCCACACAAACATACAGGTGTAGACCTCGGTGGGATCAGGACTACATCTATTCCCACACAAACATACAGGTGTAGACCTCGTGGGATCAGGACTACATCTAATCCCACACAAACATACAGGTGTAGACCTCGGTGGGATCAGGACTACATCTAATCCCACACAAACATACAGGTTTAGACCTCGGTGGGATCAGGACTACATCTAATCCCACACAAACATACAGGTTTAGACCTCGGTGGGATCAGGACTACATCTAATCCCACACAAACATACAGGTGTAGACCTCGGTGGTATCAGGACTACATCTAATCCCACACAAACATACAGGTTTAGACCTCGGTGGGATCAGGACTACATCTAATCCCACACAAACATACAGGTGTAGACCTCGGTGGGATCAGGACTACATCTAATCCCACACAAACATACAGGTGTAGACCTCGGTGGGATCAGGACTACATCTAATCCCACACAAACAGACAGGTGGGACATTTATCAAGAGCTCCTGTTATATGAGAACCTTATTACTGAGTTTGTTTTTTATTAATGTGTTTTTCTTTCTGCTTGAATTTTGTGTTTGTATTGATGTGTGTATTTTCTGTCATTTCTGTAGTTCAGGGCTCATCTGTAAAAGACCCCTTGGTCTCAGTATGACTCGCTGATAAAATAAAGGTTAAATAAAATAAAATATTTGTTTTAAATAACGCTCATCTTTGAATTGTGTAAGTGTGTGGAGGATGGAGGGGGTGGGGATGGTATGTGTGTCCGTAGACGTTCACGTCTGCTTTCATGTGTATATACTATAAACCTATTGAATCTGTGTGGCGTTTGCGTTGTGTGAGTATACATGTGTATATTATTTACTACTATATGGTACTCACGCAAGACTGACACCCAGTACGTCGAGCGGAATTCTCAAAACACAGGCAATATCTTTCTACCTTAAGACATAGTCTTTCCTTTCTTCTACTCTGGAGGAAACAAACTCCCAACGCTGCACAATCAAAAGCAAATGTGTGCTTCAGTCTGCCTGAGGGGACTGTTTAAATGAGCGTCCTGGGAGATTTATGAGGGAGTTTAGAGCTTAATTGTGTGGGTTTGTTATTGGAAAAAGACAGGTGTGGACTGGAGCATAGGCATGTTGTATCAATTTGGCTTTCTGTCTCTTTATGTATATGAGGTATTGGGTAATAAAAGCTGTGTTTTACTGTAATTCCACTTATGATTTAGTAGAATTGTGTGTGTGTGTGTGTGTGTGTGTGTGTGTGTGTGTGTGTGTGTGTGTGTGTGTGTGTGTGTGTGTGTGTGTGTGTCAGAACGCTGGGGGATGTTAATGCTCCCCTACAGCCAGACTGGGTTACAGTGACCCAGAGCGTAGGGGTGTTACTGTATTGGTTTGAACCCTAGTTTGAGGTCAGTGCCTGGTCAACACAGGGTAAAAACAGGCTCATACAGACACCAGTGTGTCTATGGGCAGTGGAGGGAGGAGAGGTTAGGGGAGGTTATATGCTACCCAGCAGAGCATGGTAACCCCTTCAGTCAATCCACAGACCCCTAAGTGAACATTTTCAACAGACTCATTCCTTAAAATAACTCATTATAAGTAGACATCATGGACAACATCATAACACCTTGTACTTTTTGATTAAAGTGTGGCCTTAGTTCTTCCTCTAAACTGAGCTTTCCCAGGCCTGTTTACAAGGCATACAGGCCAAACTGACTGGCATTACTCAGGCCCACTAGCTGCCCCGGGGTCGCACCGAAGCTGGCACTGATAGCTTTAACACAGAGACGGCAAACACATTATCCAGCTAATGACGGAATTACAGCCCTGAGTCACCATGTAGCGACATGTAAGACAGCACAGCAGAGAGAGGGCGGCGATAGATTATCGTCTGAGAAAGAGGCACTTTCCTAGGAAAAGCAGCTGTCATTAAGAAGAGGGAGAAGGTGCAAGAGAGAGAGTTAGAGAGAGAGGGAATGAGAGAGTGAGAGAGAGAGAGAGAGAGAGAGAGAGAGAGAGAGTCGAGGCAGTGAAGGGAGTAGAAAAAGAGAGATGGGGAGAGAGGGTGAGGGAGATGGAGAAAGAAAGAGGGAGAGACAGAAAGAGTGATTGAAAGAGGGAGAACATAAACTCCTGAGAATGGAAGGTTTAGATGAGTGTAATTATGTCTCTCTATAAAACACTCAATACTGTCATTATCGTTGAGTCATGTGTCCAGGCAGGCCGGCAGGCAGCAGAGTGGCCTGGTAGGCCCTGTGTTTAAGTCATGTGTCCCTGGAGTCTGAGGTAAAGATATAAAAACAGACAGGAGCAGTTTACTGTTTACAGGAAGAGAAAGGACTAACTGTACTGAGAATCTATAAACAAGCAGTCTGTCACAGAGAGAGAGAGAGAGAGAGAGAGAGAGAGAGAGAGAGGGGAGAGAGAGAGAGAGAGAGAGAGAGAGAGAGAGAGAGAGAGAGAGAGAGAGAATGTGTGAATACACTTTTAGAAAAAAAAGGTTCCAAAATAGTTATTCGACTGTCCCCATAAGATAACACTTTTGGGTCCAGGTTGAACCCTTTTGGGTTCCATGTAAAACCCTTTGTGAATAGGATTCTTCTTGGAACCCAAAATAGTTCTATATGGAACCAAAAGGGTTCTACCTGGAACCAAAAAGGGTTCTTCAAAGGATTATCCTATGGAGACAGCCAAAATAACCCTTTTAGGTTCTAGATAGCACCTTTTTTTCTAAGATTGTTTGTGCGTGTGTGTGTGTGTGTCAGTGGATGGACAACACAGCCTTGATGCTGAGAGGAGTATAAGTGGGAGGCTGGTGACTGCAGGCCTCTATGTTGCGGTGGCTCTGTGTAATCTCTTGGTCGCTCTGTTATACTACTCTGGTTTCAGCAGCGAACGGATAAAAAAGTTAATATGTTTAAGGGCAACTCTGAAAGAGCCATAAATTCACAGGGCTAGCTGTATTTTTATACCCTTTACATAATGAAAGTTCCAGAGGAGAAAAACGTACAGAGAGGAGGGAGGGGTGAGGGTGTGGTGAAGGTGGGGTGTGGTGATGGTGGGGAGAGGGGGGAGCGAGAGGAGTTGGGAGGGTGTTGGTTTGTGGACACCAGAGAAGGGTGCAGCACCAGACTCCATTGGACTCCATTTGTATCCATTTGGAAAAAGGTGACTTAGAGAAGTTGTTCCCCGGGCGCAAGCCCTCTTCTGAAAACAAGGCTTAACGCGAACAACAAGCAGGATATCTGGTCAGCTTTTCAGAGTGAAACCCAACCATCAGCTTCGTCTGAATATTCTCAAGCTCGAGCAAAATGCCTCCAAGTTCAATTACACATTACAAGCCACATGACAGGTTCCATTGTGCAATGCTCACTCTAACAAGACTATGCTAAATCGGCCAGGCACCCCTGATCACACTGTAGTCAGTGTGTCGAGACAGGGGAGCGGTCACTTCTACAAGACGCCCTCTTAACCATTCTGTTATGGTAACGCATACCTGCAGAGAGAGCAGCAGACACCTGAGAGCCACAGCCACAAGGCCGGAGGCGCTGCTGCAGTCTCTGTGTTGGCTTCTTCTTCCCACTACTTGCACCCTCTTGTACTTGACTGTTGTCAAACTGTTGTGGCTCTATTGGGCTTTGTGTTGGTTGAGGAAGCCAGGGCCAAGGGGACATTATCTCTGGGTTTAGCCCTAAGGGTTAGTCCCTGTAATGGATTCAACCTGTCTGTCTTTTATCTCCTGTCTTCTTGGTTGGAGGGACATGTCATTACACAGATGATATAGTAGCGTTCATTTACGGATAAATATTGGAAATCTTTAGTGACACCGCTGGTATTCATATTGAGATTTTAGTCAGGTTCTCACAGGGTGTAATTCACAGCTGTACATCATTACAGAGATTACATAGACTGTTAATTTATGGATAAATATTGGATACATTTATTGATGCTGCTTTAGTTTTGCAGAATATATTTGGTGATTGTTATCTTCTCACAGAGTACAATGTAATTTGCAGCGCTTCCATGCAACCTTCCTTCCTTCCCTACACTCATCTCCTCAGTGGCAGGCAGGAAGAGGGAGAGAAAAAGTGAAGCCCCCTCTTTAGTTAGATGACTGCGGTATGGTGGAAGAAAGAGAGAGCTGGAACCAACCCTCATAAAACATGAAAACATTCCCTCTTCAAACCACCATGACTGAGTAGATTAGGCCCCATCCACAGGAAAACAATATTATTCCCCAAAGATATTCAGGGCGTTTAATTCAGAAACAACGCATGCTGGTGCATTGAAAGACTTCTTTATTTAATGCCTTTATATTGCCGTTCTAGAGTCATTCAAATAAGGTAAATGGGTGATTAAATTAAATGTGCTAAAATGCACGGTCAAATAGATATACCTAAAGCAAGCTTAATTATTCTCACAGGTGTTTCTTTTCTTATGTCAACAAAAGAGGAGGAGTAGGAAGGATCGGACCAATATGCAGCGTGGTAAGTGTTCGGCATTTTATTCAACTGAACTGAACACTACAATACAAAGTAAACAAAAAGAACAACCGAAACAGTTCCGCCTGGTAACTAATATTAAAACAACTACCCACAACCCATAGTGGGAAAACAGGCTGCCTAAGTATGGTTCTCAATCAGAGACAACGACAGACGCCTGTCCCTGATTGAGAACCATACCCTGCCAAAAACAAAGAAATACAAAAACATAGAAAGAAGAACATAGAACGCCCACCCTAGTCACACCCTGGCCTAACCAAAATAGAAAATAAAAAGCCTCTCTATGGCCAGGGCGTGACAAAGGGAGTAGGGATAGAGGCCTCGCTAACACTCGTGTTCCTGTACCTAGTAGCATGGTTTCCGAGCTGGTGCACCTCAGCCACACTCAAGGACCTAAACAATATCATAACCGCCATCGTCTTCATCGACCTGGCCAAGGCTTTCGACCTGGCCATGGCTGTCAATTACCGCATTCTTATTGGCAGACTCAACAGCCTTGGTTTCTCAAATGACTGCCTCGCCTGGTTCACCAACTACTTCTCAGATAGAGTTCAGTGTGTCAAATCGGAGGGCCTGTTGTCCTTACCTCTGGCAGTCTCTATGAGGGTGCCACAGGGTTCACTTCTCAAGGCCGACTATTTTCTCTGTTTACATCAATGATGTCGCTCTTGATGCTGGTGATTCTCTGATCCACCTCTACTCAGACGACACCATTCTGTATACTTCTGGTCCTTCTTTGGACACAGTGTTAACACACCTCCAGATGAGCTTCAAAGCCATACAACACTCCTTCCGTGGCCTCCAACTGCTCTTAAATGCAAGTAAAACTAAATGCATGCTCTTCAACTGATCGCTGCCTGCACCCGTCCGCCCGTCTAGCATCACAACTCTGGGCGGTGCTGACTTAGAATATGTGGACAACTACAAATACCTAGGTGTCTGGCTAGACTGCAAACTCTCCTTCCAGACTCACATTAAGCATCTCCAATCAAAAATTTTATCTAGAATCGGCTTCCTATTTCGCAACAAAGCATCCTTCACTCATGCTGCCAAACATACCCTTGTAAAACTGACTATCCTACCAATCGTTGACTTCGGCGATTTACAAAATAGCCTCCAACACTCTACTCAGCAAATTGGATGTAGTGCCATCCATTTGTCAGCAAAGCCCCATATACTACCCACCACTGCGACCTGTATGCTCTTGTTGGCTGGCCCTCGCTTCATATTCATCGTCAAACCCACTGGCTCCAGGTCATCTATAAGTCTTTGCTTGGTAAAGCCCCGCCTTACCTCAGCTCACTGGTCACCATAACACCTCTTACACCACCTAGTGTATTGGTCCTGGATGGCAGGAAGCTTGGCCCCAGTGATGTACTGGGCCGTACACACTACCCTCTGTAGCACCTTATGGACGGATGCCGAGCAGTTGCCATACCAGGCGGTGATGCAACCAGTCAGGATGCTCTTGATGGTGCAGTTGTAGAACTTTTTGAGGATCTGGGGACCCATGCCAAATCTTTTCAGTCTCTTGAGGGGGAAAAGGTGTTGTCGTGCCCACTTCACGACTTTCTTGGTGTGTTTGAACCATGATAGTTTGTTGGTGATGTGGACACCAAGTAAATTGAAACTCTCGATCTTCTCCACTACAGCACTGTCGATGTGAATGGGTGCGTGTTCAGCCCTCCTTTTGCTGTAGTCCATGATCATCTTCTTTGTCTTGCTCACATTGAGGGAGAGGTTGTTGTCCTGGCACCACACTGCCAGGTCTCTGACCTCCTCCCTATAGGCTGTCTCATCACTGTCGGTGATCAGGCCTACCACCATTGTGTCGTGAGCAAACGCAATGATGGTGTTGGATTTGTGCTTGGCCACGCAGTTGTGGGTTAACAGGGAGTACAGGAGGGCACACACCCCTGAGGAAACCCTGTGTTGAGGTTCAGCATGGCATATGTGTTGTTGCCTACACTTACCACCTTGGGGCGGACTGTCAGGAAGTCCAGTCCCAGGGTCCGTAGCTTAGTGATGAGCTTTGTCGGCACTATGGTGTTGAAAGCTGAGCTGTAGTCAATGAACAGCATTCTCACAAAGGTGTTCCTTTTGTCCAGGTGGGAAAGGGCAGTGTGGAGCGCGATTGAGATTGTGTCATCTCTGGATCTGTTAGGGCAGTATGCAAATTGGAGGGGGTCTAGAGTTTCCGGGATGATGATGTTGATGTGAGCCATGACCAGCCATTCAAAGCACTTCATGGTTACCAACGTGCTACGGGGCCATAGTCATTGTTGACCTGTTTAAAGGTCTTGCTCACATCAGCTACGGAGAGCGTGATCACACAGTCATCTGGAACAGCTGGTGCTCTCATGCATGCTTCAATGTTGCTTGCCTCGAAGCGAGCATAAAAGCCATTTAGCCCGTCGGGTAGGCTAGCATAACTAGGTAGCTTGCAGCTGAGTTTCGCTTTGTAGTCCGTAATAGTTTGCAAGCCCTGCCACATCCAATGAGTGTCAGAGCCGGTGTAGTAGGATTCAATCTTAGTCCTGTATTGATGCTTTGACTGTTTGATGGTTAGTCGCAGTGCATAGCAGGTTCAAGCTTCCGGGTTAGAGTCCCGCACCTTGAAAGTGGCAGCTCTAGCCTTTAGCTCGGTGCAGATGTTGCCTGTAATCCATGGCCTCTGGTTGAGATATGTACATACAGTCACTGTAGGGACGAAGTCATCGATGCACTCATTGACGAAGCCAGTGTCTGATGTGGTGTACTCCTCAATGCCATTGGAAGAATCCCGGAACATATTCCAGTCTGTGATAGCAAAACAGTCCTGTAGCTTAGCATCTGCTTCATCTGACCACTTTTTTATTGACCGAGTCACTGGTGCTTCCTGCTTTAGTTTTTGCTTGTAAGCAAAAATCAGGAGTATAGAATTATGGTGAAATTTGCTAAATGGAGGGCGAGGGTGAGCTTTGTACGTGTCTCTGTGTGTGGAGTACAGGTGGTCTAGAGTTTTTTCCCTTATGTTTGCACATTTAACATGCTGGTAGAAAGGAGGTAAAATAGATTTATGTCTCCCGAGTGGCGCAGTGGTCTAAGGCACTGCATTGCAGAGCTTGCTGTACCACTACAGATACTGGAGTCCAGGCTCTGACACAGCCGGCCGCGACTTGGAGACCCATGAGGCGGCACGCAATTGGCCCAGCGTCGTCCGGGTTAGGGGAGGGTTTGACCGGCAGGGATCTCCTTTGCGACTGCTGTGGCGGGCCAGGCACAGTGCATGCTGACACGGTCGCCAGGTTCATGATGTTTCCTCCAACACATTGGTGCGGCTGGCTTCCAGATTAAGTGGGCATTGTGTCGAAAAGCAGTGCGGCTTGGTTGGGTTGTGTTTTGGAGGACGCACGGCTCTCGACTGTTGCCTATCCCGAGTTTGTACGGGAGTTGCAGCGATGAGACAAGACTGTAACTACCAATTGGATACCACAAAATTTGGGTGAAAACAGGGTAAGAATTGTATATACAGTTGAAGTCAGAAGTTTACATACACCTTAGCCAAATACATTTAAACTCTGTTTTTCACAATTCCTGACATTTAATCCTTGTAAAAATTACCTGTCCTAGGTCAGTTAGGATCATCACTTTATTTTAAGAATGTGAAATGTCAGAATAATATTAGAGAGAATGATTTATTTCAGCTTTTATTTCTTTAATCATATTCCCAGTGGGTCAAAAGTTTACATACATTAAATTAGAATTTGGTAGCATTGCCTTCAAATTGTTTAACTTGGGTGACATTTTTTCGGTAGCCTTCCACAAGCTTCCCACAATACGTTGGGTGAATTTTGGCCCATTCCTCCTGACAGAGCTGGTGTAACTGAGTCAGGTTTCTATGCCTCCTTGCTCGCCCACGCTTTTTCAGTTCTGCCCACACATTTTCTATGGGATTGAGGTCAGGGCTTTGTGATGGCCACTCCAATACCTTGACTTAGTTGTCCTTAAGCCATTTTGCCACATCTTTGGAAGTATGCTTGGGGTCATTGTCCATTTGGAAGACCCATTTGCGACCGAGCTTTAACTTCCTGACTGATGTCCTAAGATGTTCCTTCAATATATCCACGTAATTTTCCTCCCTCATGATGCCATATATTTTGTGAAGTGCACCAGTCCCTCCTGCAGCAAAGCACCCCCACAACATGATGCTGCCACCCCTGTGCTTCACGGTTGGGATGGTGTTCTTCGGCTTGCAATCCTCCCCTTTTTCCTCCAAACATAACGATGGTCATTATGGCAAAACAGTTATATTTTTGTTTCATCATAGAGGACATTTCTCCAAAAAAGTAAGATATTTCTCCCCATGTGCAGTTGCAAACCGTAGTCCGGCATCTTTATGGCGGTTTTGGAGCAGTGGCTTTTTCCTTGCTGAGCGGCCTTTCAGGTTATGTTGATATAAGACTCGTTTTACTGTGGATATAGATATTTTTGTACCTGTTTCCTCCAGCATCTTCAGAAGGTCCTTTGCTGTTGTTCTGGGATTGAGTTGCACTTTTCGCAGCAAAGTAAGTTCATCTCTAGGAGACAGAATGCGTCTCCTTCCTGAGTGGTATGACGGCTAGGTGGGACACCTGGTCAAAAGCCAGAGAAAAAAACTAACAAAATAGCACGGTTGGTTTAGAGCCCATAAAACGGCAACCTTACCCTCCGGCGCCATCTTACAACAACAACAAAAATTCAGTACTACATTCAGTACTACATCTGTAGCACTGAATGTAGCAACTGGACAGATCTGAATGGTTTTGACAGAAGGGTTGAACAGCCATAGAGAGAGAGAGATAGAAGTCTTTGATGTTCATATACACAGTAGAGAGGCTCTCAGAGAAACCAGGGACCTCAGATGTCATATCACATGTCTGTTCTGGCACAGGTAGCATCATGGTCTTCGTCAACATTGCGTTGAACAGAAGAATGCCTGTTATAGATAGATTGATTCCATTACCTTTTGCATCATGATTCACCATACATGTCATACTGTCTCTCACACAGGAGCTGTACTCACTGACTGAAAGTCTTATGATATGTTTTATGGTATGTCTTTTGGTCTTGAACAGAGAGAGTGCATTTTCATTGGATGATTTAATGACACTGGATATTTTTGGGTCGGGAGAAAATGACACAGATTGAATTTGCCCTCATTAAAAACACAGAGCTTATTGAGGGGTGTGATAGAGACTGTGTGGGTTTGAAATCCAATCTCAGGCCTCAGGAGGCCTATAGAGGCCTTATTTAGATCCTAGTACACACACATACACACACACACACAAACACACACACATACACACACACATACACACACACATATACACACACGCACAAACACACACACACATGCACACACACAAACAAACAGGCCTCACCCAAATGTGCATGTGCAGCAAACATGATTGCATGTGGTTATTTCCCCTCCCGTCTCTGTTCTGTCTGTATGGTATTGTGGTTGAACAACTGATTATACCATGCAAGAGAAATGTTAATGTCTGTGTTCACATGAGACATAACATCCAGATGCAATTAAAACTGAAACACAAACAAGTGACAGCCACTGTTTGGGTTAATAACTAGGTTGGGAGGCAGGGAGACGATGCAGCCTAATGCAAACACACAACACACGTCTCAACTGGAGCTTGATTGAGGGAAGTGAATGGCATCAGACTTTAGCTGAACAGGATGAATGCTAGCAAGAGACCAGGTCAGGGATATGAGGTCACAGCTGGGCTAACTATCCCCCCCCCCCCACACACACACACACACACACCCCAATTCGAGTGGCTACCTACCTGGTATTCCAGAGCTCACCTCAACAGTAAACTAGTGAGTGGCGGTGAGGTTCACAAGAAGCAGCTTCAACCGTATCACTCTACATCTAATAGCCCTGTGTAGTGTACTCATGCTACCCATGCTTGATCACGCTGCTGTGAGGTGCTCCTGTTACCCTAGCAGCTAGCTTGTTGGTTGGGTTTACACATAAACAGAAAGCAGATGGAATCCACTCCAACTTTGACCCACCCCTTGGTCAGAAATGTCTGTGTTCAGTTGTCAGCTTGGGGAGGAAATGCTAGACAAGTTAATACATGGACAATAACATCTAAGGTGACATACATGAATGACAGGGAGATCAGGGAGAGTTGAGATGTGCACTTTGTGCACATTGTTAATAAAACACTATTTTCATTGCGAGTATGAACGATGCCGTTATTTAACAGATATGGAGACAGAAGACATCCCTGTCTCACTCCTCAACACTTAAAATATACACTGAGTACATTAAGTTGAGTTGCACTGCCCCGACACTTTTTTCTACACTGACTGAAGTGGATTTAACAAGTGACATCAATAAGGGATCATAGCTTTCACCTGGATTCACCTGGTCAGTCTATGTCATGGAAAGAGCTCTTCATGTTTTGTAAACTCAGTGTATAATATTAATTAAATATGTGTATAAAGTCTTTAAAGGTGTTACACCTAGAATAAAAAAAAAATGTATTCTCTATGTGGTAGGTAGGTGAATGTGTAGAACCTTTAACAATGTCTTAATATCGCATGAACACGCATAGGATACCTCTACACCATTTCTCCTTATACACCCAGTACATTGTGCTGGATGGCATCAGACAGTGCTAATCTGGTGTACACAGGAGTGAAGGGGTTTAACACCACCTCATTGACCAGAAACAGAGTTGACTAATGAATCTAGGAATTCACATTCTCTCTGATGTTTTCTCTATTGATCCAGGTCCAATGCCTCCTAATAGGTCCCTCAGCACCTGGCTCTAACACAGGTAGACTAAGAACACACACATGAACCAACGTATGCATGCAAGCATATACTGACACATCCTCGAGCACACACGCACGCACACACGCACGCACGCACTCTCACACACACACACACACACACACACACACACACACACACACACACACACACTATTCACAAGTGACCACGCATACAGGCAAGCTTGTAAGCACACACACAGGCTCATGCACAGATGCCGACACACACAGTCATGTACACCCCATTTGTGGAGCGAAAGAGACGCTGTTAGAACAACACAAAGACAAAGATCGATAAGGAATGATATAGGTAATGAAGGATGGAGAGATACTTAGATGTTTACAGTGTCTTGCCATTTAGTACATATGACAGGGACATTCTGCTGGGGAAAACAGGTGTTCAGGCCAAGTATGGGTATCTGATTGCCATCAGTATAAACGTGACACAACAAGAATACAAAAAAAACAGATCCTTTGCTCTTTAAACACTGTTGCTTCATTCATTGTGATGGATCACATATCACACTACTCTATTGCCAAAACACAAAGAATGTTTCAAACCATTCCAAGAGTATAGCTTAAGATATCTCCAATGCTTAGCCATCTGTCAATGTAAACAGCACAGGCATATCTATTCTGTTCCAGTCACTCCCACTCCAGAGCCCTGTAAGGCCCAGTAAGGGCCTATTGTAACAGGAAGTATGCCCAGTAAGGTCCTCATGTAACAGGTAGTATGCCCAGTAAGGGCCTAATGTAACAGGAAGTATGCCCAGTAAGGGCCTGATATAACAGGTAGTATGCCCAGTAAGGTCCTAATATAACAGGCAGTATGCCCAGTAAGGTCCTAATATAACAGGTAGTATGCCCAGGAAGGTCCTCATGAAACAGGCAGTATGCCCAGTAAGGTCCTAATATAACAGGTAGTATGCCCAGTAAGGTCCTAATATAACAGGCAGTATGCCCAGTAAGGTCCTAATATAACAGGTAGTATGCCCAGTAAGGTCCTCATGAAACAGGCAGTATGCCCATTAAGGTCCTAATATAACAGGTAGTATGCCCAGTAAGGTCCTAATGTAACAGGCAGCTTGCCCAGTAAGGTCCTGATATAACAGGTAGTATGCCCAGTAAGGTCCTCATGTAACAGGTAGTATGCCCAGTAAGGTCCTCGTGTAACAGGTAGCATGCCCAGTAAGGTCCTCGTGTAACAGGAAGTATGCCCAGTAAGGTCCTCATGTAACAGGTAGTATGCCCAGTAAGTGCCTCATATAACAGGTAGTATGCCCAGAGGTATGTAAGGTCCTAATGTAACAGGCAGTATGCCCAGTAAGGGCCTAATTTAACAGGCAGTATGCCCAGTAAGGGCCTGATGTAACAGGTAGTATGCCCAGTAAGGCCCTGATATGACAGGCAGTATGCCCAGCAAAGGCCTCATATAACAGGTAGTATGCCCAGTAAGGTCCTCATGTAACAGGTAGTATGCCCAGTAAGGTCCTCGTGTACCAGGTAGCATGCCCAGTAAGGTCCTCGTGTAACAGGAAGTATGCCCAGTAAGGTCCTCTTGTAACAGGTAGTATGCCCAGTAAGGGCCTCATATAACAGGCAGTATGCCCAGCAAAGGCCTCATATAACAGGTAGTATGCCCAGTAAGGGCCTGATATAACAGGTAGTATGCCCAGTAAGGTCCTAATATAACAGGCAGTATGCCCAGTAAGGTCCTAATATAACAGGTAGTATGCCCAGTAAGGTCCTCATGAAACAGGCAGTATGCCCATTAAGGTCCTAATATAACAGGTAGTATGCCCAGTAAGGTCCTAATGTAACAGGCAGCTTGCCCAGTAAGGTCCTAATATAACAGGTAGTATGCCCAGTAAGGTCCTCATGTAACAGGTAGTATGCCCAGTAAGGTCCTCGTGTAACAGGTAGCATGCCCAGTAAGGTCCTCGTGTAACAGGAAATATGCCCAGTAAGGTCCTCATGTAACAGGTAGTATGCCCAGTAAGGGCCTCATATAACAGGTAGTATGCCCAGAGGTATGTAAGGTCCTAATGTAACAGGCAGTATGCCCAGTAAGGGCCTAATTTAACAGGCAGGTATAGCAGGTAGTATGCCCAGTAACAGGCAGTACGCCCAGTAAGGTCCTAATATAACAGGTAGTATGCCCAGGAAGGTCCTCATGAAACAGGCAGTATGCCCAGTAAGGTCCTAATATAACAGGTAGTATGCCCAGTAAGGTCCTAATATAACAGGTAGTATGCCCAGTAAGGTCCTCATGAAACAGGCAGTATGCCCATTAAGGTCCTAATATAACAGGTAGTATGCCCAGTAAGGTCCTCATGAAACAGGCAGTATGCCCATTAAGGTCCTAATATAACAGGTAGTATGCCCAGTAAGGTCCTAATGTAACAGGCAGCTTGCCCAGTAAGGTCCTAATATAACAGGTAGTATGCCCAGTAAGGTCCTCATGTAACAGGTAGTATGCCCAGTAAGGTCCTCATGTAACAGGTAGCATGCCCAGTAAGGTCCTCGTGTAACAAGAAGTATGCCCAGTAAGGTCCTCATGTAACAGGTAGTATGCCCAGTAAGGGCCTCATATAACAGGTAGTATGCCCAGAGGTATGTAAGGTCCTAATGTAACAGGCAGTATGTCCAGTAAGGGCCTCATATAACAGGTAGTATGCCCAGTAATATAACAGGTAGTATACCCAGTAAGGGCCTAATGTAACAGGTAGTATGCCCAGTAAGGGCCTCATATAACAGGTAGTATGCCCAGTAAGGGCCAGATATGACAGGCAGTATGCCCAGTAAGAGCCTCATATAACAGGTAGTATGCCCAGGAAAGGCCTAATGAAACAGGCAGTATTCCCAGTAAGGTCCTCATGTAACAGGCAGTATGCCCAGTCAGGGCCTAATGTAACAGGCAGTATGCCCAGTCAGGGCCTAATATAACAGGCGGTATGCCCCGTAAGGGCCCAATATAACAGGTAGTATGCCCAGTAAGGCCCTGATATGACAGGCAGTATGCCCAGCAAAGGCCTCATATAACAGGTAGTATGCCCAGTAAGGGCCTGATATAACAGGTAGTATGCCCAGTAAGGTCCTAATATAACAGGCAGTATGCCCAGTAAGGTCCTAATATAACAGGTAGTATGCCCAGTAAGGTCCTCATGAAACAGGCAGTATGCCCATTAAGGTCCTAATATAACAGGTAGTATGCCCAGTAAGGTCCTAATGTAACAGGCAGCTTGCCCAGTAAGGTCCTAATATAACAGGTAGTATGCCCAGTAAGGTCCTCATGTAACAGGTAGTATGCCCAGTAAGGTCCTCGTGTAACAGGTAGCATGCCCAGTAAGGTCCTCGTGTAACAGGAAGTATGCCCAGTAAGGTCCTCATGTAACAGGTAGTATGCCCAGTAAGGGCCTCATATAACAGGTAGTATGCCCAGAGGTATGTAAGGTCCTAATGTAACAGGCAGTATGCCCAGTAAGGGCCTAATTTAACAGGCAGTATGCCCAGTAAGGGCCTGATGTAACAGGAAGTATGCCCAGTCAGGGCCTAATATAACAGGTAGTATGCCCCGTAAGGGCCCAATATAACAGGTAGTATTCCCACTAAGGCCCTGATATGACAGGCAGTATGCCCAGTAAAGGCCTCATATAACAGGTAATATGCCCAGTAAGGACCTGATGTAACAGGCAGTATGCCCAGTAAGGGCCTCATGTAACATGCAGTACGCCCAGTAAGGTCCTAATGTAACAGGCAGTATGCCCAGTAAGGTCTGCATGTTACAGGTAGTATGCCCAGTAAGGTCCTAATGTAACAGGCAGTATTCCCAGTAAGGGCCTGATGTAACAGGTAGTATGCCCAGTAAGGTCCTAATGTAACAGGCAGTATGCCCAGTAAGGTCCTCATGTAACAGGCAGTATACCCAGTAAGGGCCTCATATAACAGGTAGTATGCCCAGTAACGTCCTCATATAAAAGGCAGTATGCCCAGTAAGGGCCTCACATAACAGGCAGTATTCAGAGTAAGGGCCTAATATAACAGATAGTATTCCCAGTAAGGTCCTCATATAACAGGCAGTATGTCCAATAAGGGCCTCATATAACAGACAGTACGCCCAGTAAGGGCCTCATATAACAGGCAGTATGCCCAGTAAGGGCCTCATATAACAGGCAGTATGTCCAGTAAGGGCCTCATTTAACAGGTAGTATGCCCAGTAAGGGCCTAATGTAACAGGCAGTATGCCCAGTAAGGCCTCATTTAACAGCTAGTATGCCCAGTAAGGGCCTAATGTAACAGGCAGTATGCCCAGTAAGGGCCTCATTTAACAGGTAGTATGCCCAGTAAGGGCCTATGCTTCACCCTCTACATCACTCTGCCTGCCTCTTCCTCTCAGAGTCTGCATCACCCTGCCTGCAGAAATTCAATCTGCCTTCATTGAATATGAATTATTCTGACAGCTAGACTTATTAATTGTGCCTCAAGCAGCACATCTTCCCAGGCCACACAAAGCCTTCTTTTGAATGTTACCAAGTGATTTGTAGTGTGATGCTTCTCTATATTAAAGATGTGCATGTTTAAGAAAGAGGGGGAGGATGTGGTGGTGTGTGCGTGTGTGTGTGTGTGTGTGTGTGTGTGTGTGTGTGTGTGTGTGTGTGTGTGTGTGTGTGTGTGTGTGTGTGTGTGTGTGTGTGTGTGTGTGTATGTGTGTGTGTGTGTGTGTGTGTGTGTGTGTGTGTGTGTGTGTGTGTGTGTGTGTGTGTGTGTGTGTGTGTGTGTGTGTGTGTGTGTGTGTGTGTGTGTGTGTGTGTGTGTTTGTTTGTGTAACACCACAGAGCTGCACAGGCTGATTATGAACTCTACAGGTTCCCTGGAGATCTGAACAGACTCAGCTAGGACTTTTTACTGATTGTCTGTGAAGCTTTGTTTATTTTGTATTTCTTACATTTGAAATCAGCAGCAATCGCCCATAATTTGAAGAGACTGTTCTGCACTAGGAAGTTTACGCATCCACCATAGTTGTTGGAAGCGTGTTGGAAAGGGACAAGTGAAAAGGAAATATGGGAACCAACACAGTACATTTGGGGTCTGTGTGTCTTTAGAAATAGCAGCCATGTTTGTCCTGTCCTCTTATTTTGTCGCCCAGCATCCCTGTTTCCTCTCAGTGTCACTGGCCTGCAGTAAGAGCTCCTTTACCCTAGGTAAAACATTTTACTATTCGATCAATGGCCAGCGACTTACAAATCATATGTATTGATCAACGTAATCATCAGGTCGAATGTAGGGCAAACAGTAAAATTATATGCACTTAGGCTTAATAGCCCTCATTTAAGCAATTATGTGTGCAAACTAGGACTGTCTAACCTTAACATATTATGCGGCTGAGCCACAATACGTCTTTTAGGGTTTTCTGTCTGTGTGATTCTGACCGTAAATCAGAGTTTTACTCCCTATTGACTGGTGCAGGTGGAAGGCTTGGGGCTGGTGTAATGGGACGCTGAGACTGAAACCCACATTGCCCTCTGGGTAAAACTGCTCTATGACATAATGTGTCAGTGGTTTTTATATTTTATATGGGTGTCAATACTGAATGTATTTACTAATGACAGTGAAGCGGGAGGTGTGGTGGGCGACCTGCTAATGAACACAGTGCATTTGGAAGAGTCAGTCCACAGGTCAAGGACTGGAGGTAGAGAAAAAGAAAGAGAAGGGGGTAGAGAGGAGAGAGAGAGGGGGCGGAGAGAGAGGAGAGAGAGAGAAGGGGGGGTAGAGAGGAGAGGGGGGGGTGTAGAGAGGAGAGAGAGAGGGGGAACGATCGTCCCCTGCGTGGTAATAAATGTGTGTTCCCATCTGACACAGAGGAGCATTTCAACTCTCGGGTGAATTTGCTGAGACACACAAACATGGTAGTGTAAATATTGGGTATTTTATAAGCCTAGTATTTTTGGGGACGGAGGTACTGTAATTTGTGTGAAGTAAAAACGAATAATACAATAATAGGATATTTAATTCCTCTATCATTGTTTTCAGTGATGTATCTGTCTTGATCTTGAACAAACTGCAGATTAATTGAAAAGAAGTCATTGCCAGTAAATTCACTTCAAGTTTGTTTATTTGTCTTTTACACATAATATACTGTACATGGAGTACACAGTGCAATGAAATGCTGACTTACAGGTACATTTCACATGCAGCAGGCAGTGTTCTGTTGCTAATTTAAAGTAGCTTCTATGCAGCTCTGCTCTGTGTTTGTGCAGTAGCTGAGCTAAATATGAAAGTGATGACTGTGTATGAACCCCCCCCCCCCCCCCCCCTCCACACACACACACAGGCCAGCACCGAGAGTGCTCGGAGGATTAGGACTACTGTGTTACTGTGGTAAATTATATGCAAGTAACACTCTTATTAGAATTTCACATGGATGTATTTTCTGGTTGGAACTAGATATTATAACTCTACGATATTCTTAGAGGAATTACATTTTGAATTGCAAACTATTGACCATTTCTACAACCTTTGCATAATATGTAGAGCTGGGATTTGTTTTTCATTTGAGAAAAATAGTGTGGACGATCTCAATCATATTCAATCGTAGGTGAAAAAACGACTATCTTTGATGAAAATATCAAGTTTAGTAATAGCCTGATAGAGGAGGTATTCCATTCTGACTGCTCCCATTCAAAAGCATGCTGTATAATGAACTGGGTATATGCACATTTGTTAAAGAGTTTAAATGGATTGTGGAGCAAAACATTTGCTCAGAAAGTTTATTTTTAAAGCTATTTCTCAGTCTGATGATTCAATCGTTTGTTTAATAACCACTTTCCCCCTCTTCCTTTTTATCCCGCATAAAGATGAAACATGCTCATGAAAAATGTATTGGGATATGATCTATCTGCATATGCTGATTGGGTTGCTGAGAGAGAGAGAGACAGAGAGATAGCGAGAGAGAGAGGGGTAATATCAGGCACTCGGTGCTGCAGAGAGAATTTTAATTTCTCCTTTTTGACAAATGTATTTCATCTCCTCCATGCATCTCAGTAAATGAGATTATCACAACCATACAGCCATGCCTATCCCTTCTTCAACCACTGTCAAAGGGAATGACGGAGTGCATGAAGGAAATTAATATTTAAAGGAATGTAAGTGGTAACATTTAATGTTGAACATATGCAAGCCTTTTAAGCATAACTGTGTTGAGTAGGCCTCTGACTATTGTGAGGAGTTTATGTCAATCATAAGAAAGAATTGTACTTTTTCTGTAATATGGGTTTCCTGCACCATATACTGCTGTACTTCATCCATCACTGTTATGATAATTCATACTATACTGTTAAGTAAAACCTTGCATGCAAGGCAGAATATTTATTCTAGAAAGAGAGAGCACTTTCTCAGAATTCTTATGTCATCAAGCCTGCTCATTATCTAATGCTACATCCCATGTGATCTAGATACCATAACGCATTGGGTCATAATTGCTTTTATCAGTTTATTGTGTGAATGGAAGCCCTTTGATGTATTTAAGAGACCAACCTAATGAATCTGTGAATGCAGAAACAGGCCTATCGGGGGACATCAACGAGAGCTCCAAGGGGGATCTGCAGTGCATAGAAACAATGCATTCTTTAGTGTTCCCGGAGATGGTGAACAAGTGAGGACTTAATTAAGCACAATTGCCCAAAGAGCAAGAGGGGAGAAAGGCATGTGGAGTAATCAAGTGTAAACATCTATACAATGTTGAACTGAGAGACAGAGGGATGTATTGCCAGGGAGTCATGGGAGAGGGGTGTATGGAGGAGGTACTGGGGGATAGACGGGGGCTTATTTAGCAAATATGCAGAAGTCATTTTTACCCCATGGCGACCGCTCTTCTACCCCTGCTACCCCATCCCCCCCCCCCCCCCCCCACCTACCATCGTCAATCATAATTTGGAATGAGTGTGTGTGTGTGTGTGTGTGTGTGTGTGTGTGTGTGTGTGTGTGTGTGTGTGTGTGTGTGTGTGTGTGTGTGTGTGTGTGTGTGTGCGCGCACATGATAATGGCATATTCCTACGCTAGCCTCTTCCAATTCACAAAAAGGTGATTGTTTCCTCAATAGTTTGTGTTCATGTTGATTTTTTATTAATTAATTGCTGGTTTTGTTGCTCACTCACTGGCTTTGTCTTCTTTCGAGGGCTAAAGCGGGGAGGGGTTACAGAGAAAGAGGGAGAGAGAGAGAGGGTGGAGGGGTGGCGTTGTTGGATCTGGTTACTGCTGGCTTTTCCCACATAGTGATCAGAGCCTGAAAGTTGAGAGCATGTTCCCTTGCAGCGGGTTTACTCCTGTTTCCAGTTTAACCTCCTATTAAACTGTCCTTTGTGTACCCAGTCTGCTGGCATAGCCCCAGTTACATTCACATACCTGTCAGGTCACACAGGTTAAGGACTGGGGGGGCGACCAGGGCCAGCACTAAACCATCCCTCTCTTGTCCTTCTCTCTCAGTCACTCCGGTCTCCCCGACACCATCGGCATCAAAGAGGAAAAAGGGAGAAGTATATACTACAACAGTTTGATGAGCAGTGGGGCAATAAATTCATTAATCATAATTTTATGCCTCATCAAACTCTTTACCCAGCCCCCTCCATGGGAGTTACACAAATTAGCCAGTGAAGAAGCAGTAATTTTAGTTCAGCTAGGTAAGTGCTTTTTGATTGCCTTCTTGAACAATGCTTCCCTTGACAAGCTAATAAATCAGATGTCTTTAAAAATCTCAAGTGCAGGCAGTGCAGCTAGTGTGAACCACGATGCCACCGATCTCAGCCCCCCAAAACAAAAAGACTGTGTGGGACGAAGACTTTGAATACAGCTGTCATGGATTTGTTTTGTAATCATTTTTTCTCTTTATTTCTCAAACAAAAGGGGCCAGAGCTACAAAGCGACTTGATAACTGAATAACATTATGTCTATGAAGGATGCAGGGCTGGCTTGGATTGGATCAGAATAGTGTCAAGATTGATTGCGATTATGGCCTAATATGATTGAGACCAGACTGTGCAAAATTCAGTTAGTGCATAATCTCCTCACCGGTATTGGTTTATTTTAGCTTCAGCCAGATGCTAAGGCAGGGATGATGCTAACTGTAACCTCCTAGTTTCAGCCAGATGCTAAGACAGGGATGATGCTAACTGTAACCTCCTAGCTTCAGCCAGATGCTAAGGCAGGGATGATGCTAACTGTAACCTCCTAGCTTCAGCCAGATGCTAAGAGAGGGATGATGCTAACTGTAACCTCCTAGCTTCAGCCAGATGCTAAGACAGGGATGATGCTAACTGTAACCTCCTAGCTTCAGCCAGATGCTAAGACAGGGATGATGCTAACTGTAACCTCCTAGCTTCAGCCTGATGCTAAGGCAGGGATGATGCTAACTGTAACCTCCTAGCTTCAGCCAGATGCTAAGACAGGGATGATGCTAACTGTAACCTTCTTGCTTCAGCCTGTGCCAGCTGTGCTGCCGGGTGATGCATAGCTACCAGACCTGGGTTCTAATAGTATTTGAAGTAATTTCACATACACATACACAATCGGTTTGATTGCGCTTGCCTGTTACAATGGAACCAATTTTAAAATCTGAAAAGTGCAAACCTTTCCTACCAGCCAATCCAGGCAGGCCAAAGCAAATGCTCAAATGTATTTGAAATATTTCAAATAGTATTTGAACCCAGGTCTGCTACCTACTGCACTGTACATGTATTGTACTGTACACTCCATCCAGATGGCCATTTTATATGCAGCCAACAAATCATTCATTTGTCTGGAAACAGCACTGTTATTGAAAATGAGGTCAATCGATTTATTTGAGCCCTGGTCTGTTGCTAGCCATGTTTGCTTGTTCCAGGTATTAGCGACTTTGACTGTGGCATGGTTGGAGGTTTGGGGAGGGAGGGAGGGGAGAGAGGGAGTCCTTGAGGTGGGGGCTGTGAGTAGGGAAAGGGGACACAGGGAGGGAGGGAGGGAGGGAGGGAGTCCTTGGGGTGGAGGCTGTGAGTAGGGAGAGGGGACACAGGGAGGGAGGGAGGGGAGAGAGGGAGTCCTTGGGGTGGGGGCTGTGAGTAGGGAGAGGGGACACATCGAGGGAGGGAGATGAGAGGAGGGTGGTCTTCATCTGTTTAAAGCCCTGCTCTGATGAGATTACCTATTGGGCCAGGCTGTAGACCACCCTGTTAATTAAGGAACCTCAGCCAACTCTCTCTCCCCTCGGCACACAGCCACCACTTGATTTTGGGGAAGCAACACAGCAGAACTGGTATGACGGCATCCATGTTTGCATCCATAATCATCTGCTAATGTCTGAAGCACTCAGGTATTAAGCTAGCGCAACATGAGCAGACACAGACAGGATGGAATGAAACTGATTTCCTTTTCCTTTTTTGTCTGTGTTAGGCACCATTTGAATTTCAATTTCATTCCCAGACTAATTTATCTGTTGAATGACAATATCCACTACCTGTTCCTGAAAGAGCAGGCAGGCTCAGATTGGTGCGCTCCATGTTCTGTCGTTTGATTGGACAGCTCCTGTGTTGCATCATCAACGGGCACTCTTCTTAATTGGATTGTAAAGCGTGGTGTCACACAAGGGGACCTGCGTCCCCGTCTCCTCATTGTGTTTCAGGGAAGAAGTCTGGTTCAGAGTTCTGACTGAGGACAGCTATGCTGCCGTGTCTCCTCTCCTCTTTCCTCCTCATTAGCGTTCTCTACACACACCACTGAACTGAACGCAGCTGAAAATAACTTGGCAAAAAGCACCACCAGTTTATCTACATCTTGGGAACTGATCCAATTAAGTAAGTGGCCATTTGCATCCGTCAGGCTACACCAAACCCAGGGGCTGCATCCCAAATGACACCCTATTCCCTAAAATAGTGCACTATTATTGACCAGAGCCCTATGGGCCCTGATCAAAATTTGGGCACTATACAGAGAATAGGGTGCAATTTGGGATGCAGTTAGAGAAAATGGTTGACTTGGAGCACAACATGAAGGGCAAGAAAGAAGGAAAGAGGAGTTATGTTCAAGGTGGTGGTGTGAGAGAGGAGGGTAAAGTCTCCCAGGTGTTTTTGTGTGTGTCTGTGTTTGTGTGTGTCTGTGTTTGTGTGTGTGCATGTGCATACATGCAAGTGTGTGTGTGTGTGTGTGTGTGTGTGTGTGTGTGTGTGTGTGTGTGTGTGCGCGTGTGCGCGTGCGCGTGTGCGTGTGTGTGTGTGTGTGTGCACCACTTGTGTGCATATGTGTATGTATGAGAGAGGAGAGAGGCATCAGAAGGAGCGGTCATTAGGACAGATATCTGTGAGGTAATGTGGACCAGATGTTGGACAGAAAGGGATCATTTAAAAAGGGCAAATGTAAATAAACAGTCAGGCAGCACGGTACCCTCCACCCCTCCTCCTTCTCATCCCCCCTTTCCTGGACCCTCTGAAGTCACTGAAAGAAAACACTTCATCAATCTTCATCAGAGCCATTAATAATGTAATAATATAGGGTCTTATCTGTATAAGAGCTGCTGCGTTGCTTTAAAGGTGTTTCCTGATGGTTTTATTAACCATTGTTGGACTTGTGATTAGGATTTCCTTTTGAAAAGGTGCTTGAAATAACTGATATATCCCCAAGTGTTTTTTGTGTGTTTTTCAGACATAGCTCTGTTTTGTTCAATAAAATATAATTATCAGGTATCTTCCAAAATTCTGTTCCAAACCCTACCGCTATATCAATCCTGCACGAAATCTGCTGAAATACATTATATACATATATGCACGAATTGAAAGTGAGGTTGGGCTGAACCTGTTGGAAGGAAGGTAGCGAGCTAAAGGCCCATCCTGTGGCTGTGGTGTGTCACTAAAAGTAGCCAGCAGGATGACAAAGTTCAGTGGTTGATATATCCAGTCCTGTAACCACCGGGAGGGTCCTGGTTACACACTCACACAGGGAAGACCAGATGAGCCAAGATCTGTGTGTGCTGGCATCTCCTCTGCTCCTCCAGACCTTGCTGCTTTATTCACTGCTCTGTGATCAGTGCTTAGCTGAGGAGCTGGCCACAATACTTCCCTCCTACCTCGTGTGTGTGTGTGTGTGTGTGTGTGTGTGTGTGTGTGTGTGTGTGTGTGTGTGTGTGTGTGTGTGTGTGTGTGTGTGTGTGTGTGTGTGTGTGTGTGTGTGTGTGTGTGTGTGTGTGTGTGTGTGTGTGTGCAGGTACCCAGTAGACAGAGCCTATGCCACCTCCTCCAGGGCAGGGCAGGGGCCCCCAGCATGCAGCACCAGTGAGCCCTTACAGGGCCACTGAACAGGGCCCCTCTCCAGTCACAGGGTCAGGAGCTCAGACCACACTGCTGTTAGAACAGACCGCTCAATAGGCAGGACTTACGGGAGTCAAGGTGCTGTCAGTGGCTTGAGATGTTCTGGGGTATGAAGTGTGTTTTTGTAGAAATAATTTAAAAAGTTCAACATTCGAAAAAGTAATTACTGAATTAATTGTATAATGATAATAACATAGACGATAAAAATTAATGATACAAAATAAATAAATAATACATTTGCATATTATTTATATAGTAGGCCTAATTACCTTTTGTATTTGTATGTTTTAAGTTTTAAATAAATAGTCGAAAAATTATACTTATAACAAAAAATGTCTAATTTATTTTCCCCCTAGTTTAAATATTCCTTACCAAATTATAATTTTAACAACTTGCTCCCACACATCGGAGTTGTCAGACCTACAGAATAGTGCAGGCTGTATAAAATATCGCAAAGGTGAAACAAAGGTTCTTTAAAAAAAACAGACGTCAAAAATGATTTTTGCAGATTTTGCATGAAAATCTCCCTTGGCGTTGACAAGGTAATACGTGTTGTTTATGTGGTCTGAAGTTCACACCCCAGAAATACCCAAATTCTTCATTTTGAAGTGAACCCCTTACCCTTCTTACATTCACCCACCATATTGTTGTGTAACCATGTGCATTATAATGATATGCTGATAGAACACGTATAAATCCAGATCATGCTTAAATCTCCTATAGAAGTAGCCTACCACCTCACAGTTCATCATTCTTCGTTAATGTTTTTTCTTCATAGAAGTGTTTTATTTATGTATGGGGGGGTTTACTTAAAACATCAGACAGCTGAAAATTACACGTGTAATCTCTCCCCCGAGAGCTCCATGGAAAATAGAAAAACAGTCCGTGAGGTTGAGGGTAGAGTGGGGGTTAATAGTGGTAAATCACCCACCCGACTGCCACTTCATCTGGGTCGGTTTACGGTGCGCTCCGGCCTATAAAAAGTTCATCCAATATGAACGGTTTAGAAGAGGCAAATAATATCTAAACATTCAGTGTACCTCTTCTGCTTGTTCTTTGCACTGAAGATCTTCTAAGCCAACCGAAACGCCAAACGTCAGATGAGCCCTGACACCGATTCGGTTTTTAGGGGGTAAATGTGGGTAATTTGTGAAAATGTTGTCCGAAGCAGTCACGACTCCCCTGCTCGCAAAAACAGAGCTAACGCCTCGCTCACGTCCTACACAGAAACAGCACGGCTGAATGTTGTGCGCCCATAATGAATGAAGAGGCTCGAACTCTCGGGGATATGATGATTAAATAAGTAGAGGCGGTATTCCCAGAGAGACCCTCTGAAAGCTGAAAGACTATTCCACTTCAGCTTTGTTTGACAGCGTTTGGGGGGCGATGACGTCTGTTGACGGGTGAGCTGATCAGACATTATTTTCTGAGAGACAAAATGCCTCGATATTGCTTTTTGGTAGCCTACACTCACAATAGCTCCATTCCCAAACGATATTTAGCTTTTCTGCAAAAAGACAGACAGACAGACAGACTTCTTTTCGCTCTCCCCTTTTTTCTTACACCAACTAGCGGGAAAATGAAGTGACATATTGTTCACTTCAAGGAGTAGAAGAAGAAAACAAACGGTTGTGTATTTGGCAACACTGTTTGGTTGTCACAGATGTTGTCCCGAATAAAGTGGGCTGTGGGCAGGTCAAATAGAAGGGTGTCTCTTTACACTTGGAGCGGAATTTGACTCTAGTCTACTCTACTGCAGTCATGGCAGATGTGTTGGATCATGTAGGCCTAGACATTTTCTTTTTTCATTTGGGTTCATTTTTAAGGACAAGTGGGAATTTATTTATCAACAGGTTCTGGTTTTTAGTGACATGGTTTGCGGGACCCCTAGATATCCTCACACTGAGGCAATCAATCATGAATTGTGCAATATATTCCACCTTACAGGTAACCTGACAAAACCTTCCATTTACACTTGTAACTTCATATCACCATACAGGTAAAAACAATGATATAAAATCAAGAAAATGTCCCATAATGCAATTTGTGTATGCTATAATGCAATTTGTGTATGCTAATTATGCTCCTATGAGATTTTCAAGTACAGAAAGAAAATGTGAGACATTGCAATGCTTATTTTGAAGCCGATTGAAAGACTGATCTCCCAGTAGCCTTTAGGCCTAGGCTTATTTTTTACATGAAGATCTCATTTCAAAACCATGAAAGTTAGTAGGCCTATAACTGCCCCCCCCCCCCCCCCCCCCTTAAAACGTTCCTTTACAGACCAATGATTTGCATATTTATCGTCAATGTGCAATATTAGCCGAACTCGATTAGGCTATCTTCTCTTGATATCACCGAAGTTTTCCTATCACCGGAGACTGGGTGCATAATGGGTGGAGATGCTTATGAATGTTGAATGTGGCATATGGGCCTAGCTTGTTTGGGTCTATTTGCATTTACAAATATGTAAAATGAAATGAAAATATTGATTTACAAAAACAGTTACCTAATTGTGATTATTATATACACTATTTTCAGTCACAGTGTAACGTTTCTCAGTAGAATATGATGGTACAGATACTAAACATATGTATAAATGTCTTATTTTAGGGCTTATGTGGCGAACCTGCCTAGATGGCTATGCTTCAACGCTAAGGTGTGGGTGCATAGCAGGTAGGATTCATGTTTAAGATCGTTTGCATTTTTGTTGCAATAATTTATATTCTCACCCAGGTTGTATGCACCAAATTAATATACGCTTTTTTCATGTCTGTTTCTGTTTAGTGGATACACCTAGCGACAGCCTACACTTGAAGTGACAATTAGATTTTGAAAAAAAATTGTTTAATGGAATTTGTCCGTACGTCTTCAATATAATTATCCATAAAGGCATGTTTTATTTGTTGCATTCATGCATTGACAAAACGTGTTTTCGATTTTGAAAATCGAAATGACCCAAGACATACATTTTTCTCAACTGTAACAAATGTATGCAGATTTCGATCCTATTTTATTAGTCTAACAGTTCAATATTGTCCTCCTCCAGACCTACAGATTTAAACTAATGTAGACGTAAATGCATTGATGAAATGTCAATATTTCCTTTATCCCGACAAAGCGAAAATATATATCGGTTATTCTTTTCCATCTTCAATTGGGTTCGTTATGCTTTTTTCCTCCTTCACACATGGGAACTGTTTCAACCTCACTTGGCATTCTCACATTGTATCCATGCATCGCTTCCCAACAATGAGCCAGCGAGCCGTTCAACTGGAAGAGAGACCGGAGGGAGAAAGAAGTTGAACAAAGTTGCGCTAGATCATTGCAGAGTTCCCCTGTTCCATGCATTCAGGACTGACAATGGTTTTGGACAGATTCAGTGGTTTCACTCTCGATAGCACGAACGCATTACAACGCTAAAAAGCAGTGCGGATTTAATTTTTTCAACATTTTTTATCAGTGTTCAAACTAAGATTGTGGAAAGTCCTTTTTATGGATTAAATATATTCGTGTTATTGTCTTTAGCCGCAGTTGCTAATAATAATACTAATAATAGGCCTAATAATAATCATAATAATTTATTTCAATAAATATATGTATTTTTTTACATACTCAATATGTTGAATGAGTCTCCACAGAGGCCCTGTTTCTCTGTCCCTCTAAACGTGATTTGAATAACAAACTGCGTGGAGGAGAATTACTAAATAGCAGCACATCTCTGAAACAACAAAAACAACAACTCCGTCTCAAAACGATATTTCACAAATGTGGTCAAATCGTTTGGGCTATTTCGACAGTGCAGAAGACAAACATGACAAGCATGTTTTATTACTCCGTGCCCATGGGCTATGCAATGTCCGTCTGAAGATCCAATTTAGCAGTATAAATGATTATTTTCCAAACATTTGCCTCATATTCCTCGAATCATAGAGAGCGGTGTAATCAGAATACTGGGGTATTTGTGTCACCGCTTTAAATGTTACACATAAACGATTCTAAACAATTCAATATTTACCTAAGCTGAATATAGATGATTTACGTATCTGAAATTGTATATATTGGCCCTTTGAAAAATACACTATTCTATTTAAAAAGCCTATTTAAAATAAAAACGATGTCTTCTTAGGGGACATTGCATCGAACACTTCAATTCCTGGAGGGATCTGCAAAGAAAAACATAATTATGCTATTTAGCCGGATGATGTGTTGCAATCACTGGGCCAGGCAGCACACATACTCTGGGAGATTAAAATAGAAGCCCCAGTCGCTCGCCCGTGTGACTCGGAATAGAGGACATTAGGGCTAAGGGAATTATATAAAGCCCAGGGGAGGCTTCAACTCGAGTGCGGAAAGTAAACTATAGAGATTAATGAAAGGCAGTAAACAAGAGCAAGCTGGCCCACTTCACTAGTTCATTATTACTGTTATTATTATTATTATTATTACTTGAGATAATTCTAAATTATTAAACGTAGGCCTATTTCAATATTTTTCCAATAGAAATAATCAAGACAAAGATTGAGTTGTTTAGAAATAGAAACAGGAATATATATGAAATGTTGAGAGTAATACCATGAAGCCATGAGCTAATTTACTCCCGTGTTGATCAACTGATTATAATGATACTAGAAACACTAAAGGTTCACTACTGATCATAAAACAAAACAAAATTGGCACCTGATAAAACAAATATTACTAGTAGTAATAATATAATACATCGAGTATAATTAACAGATTTGTTTTCAAAACATTTCTCAATATCTGTGCCAAATCAAGATAGCATTGGTCTCATCTTACAAATCAGCAAAATTTCAAAGATTAGGCCACATTAAAAAAAATTCTCTCTCAAAAATCCACCACGGTAATGTATTTCCGGAAAGGAAATGGTTTGTCTCATGTTAATATATTGTAATATTCAGGTTTTCCCACTTGGCAGTATTGTTATAGTAAACATGTAATAACTGTGACCATTTCAAGTTGCTCTCTCTCTCTCTCTCTCTCTCTCTCTCTCTCTCTCTCTCTCTCTCTCTCCCTCTAACTCTCTCTCTCTCTGCCTCCCAGTCTTTGGTCCATTTTAACTAGGCCATTCGATCAGGGACGGCTTTCCGTGACGGATTAAGAATGAGACCCCTGAAATTAGGAGCAAGTGTGACACCTACCTGCGGAAGTGGGAAGGAAGAGTTTGAGCCTTCAGGACAGTGAGAGGCTCGGTTATTGACAAAACCGATTAAACCCTGGAAACTATGTGGCCTTTACTGTGTGCTTGACATGCTAGTCTTGCTATCCTCCTTCTCTCCAAACCTAACCACGAGTGCTTCACATCCAACGCGTCATTAAGGAGGCTCCAACATTAATCATATAACTGGCCAGTGTGCTCTGAAGCCATAAATGCATGGTTGCGTCCTTTTAACAGCTTTGCCACGCCTTGGAAATAGTAATGAGCTCTAAATTTGGCATAAAATCGAACTCATTACTGGAGTTCGCCACCTGATTGCTTTGCTTATAACACGTTGCGGTTGGAAAGTAATTGGGTTAAACGACTGGGCCTCCAGTTATGCCGTTGTTATCATATTCACCTTCATAAGTATCCTCCTACTGCACATGTAGAAAGGAATAGGAAACATAGAGCCAGAAATATACATATATTCATTAAACTCTTGCCAATTTCTTTGGCCAAACCCCACCAAAATGTAAATATTTGGGTAGACCTAAAAGGCTGTACGCCTATCTGTTTTTCACTCGAGAATTTGTGAAATTTCGACATGTTTTCATGTTGTATAAAGCTGAAGTGCTCTTTTTGTATCGATAATGTAATTGATACACCTGTCACGGGGTAAAAGAACACAATCCCATCGATAAATATCTCTTTCATTTTCCATTATGTGTTCCTCTTTCAAGCCCTTCTGACACATTTGATAATAACAGTTGCCTCCCCCTTCCGCTCCCCCCAGAATAATCGCTGCACACGTGTAGTTTTTTCTCTCATAATTTACTTCAAAGATAGTGTATTGTCCATTTTAAATACAAAAATGCTACATTAAATATACATATTAGTCTTTAATACAAATAGACTCAGGCGGCTGCAGCGATGAAGACCATTCTTGTTACATCATTAGGATTAACCATTCAGAAACTAAGATTTGAAGATAAGCATTTACTCAGAAAATAACTGTTCTCAGAATTTTCCTTTATTATTATTATTTTTCTTATTTTTTGTAATGCAACCACAAATAATAAATAAAGGTCCGATGGATTTTTGAAAGGGATCAAGGTATTAAATGTTTGACATACCTTTCTTTAGTTCATAAGGGGAGTCTTTACAAAGATCTACCTGCGTTTGGCCTCTGCCTTTCTGGCTTTCTCTTACCAAAGCTTCTGCTCTATTTAACACAGTCTGGTTTAATCCATTGAAATGTGCCGTGGAGCCCGTGCCTGAGCCGTGATTGCTGTGACTGTGAAGATGTCCAAAGCTGCCATAGTTCGTGTAGCCCGGGTAAAAAGGGGACGTGTAGTAGATAGGCCTGGATAAGACTGTGCTGTTTGGGAGAGGGCACTGTGGGGAGGACCTTGATGGTGACGCTGCATTGGTGGTGATCACTGTGCTGTGACCCATCCCATGGCCCTGCGGCCCGTCGCTGCTGCTCTTACACCTGTCTGAGGACGTTGCGATCTCAGCCAGGGACCAGAGTTTGGGTTTAGGGGCCGATGGGGAGGAGTGAATGACAGACGTCACGTTGCTGTTTACCGTGCCCGGCGCATGGCCAATTTCTGACGGCTTGTCTTGCGCAACGAGCTCCGTTCCTCCCCGAGGCATGGCGGATGGAGACGAGGTGGTAGGTTTAGCAGACTCGGGCAGTAACTCTGTCCGATCCCCTTGGTCTTTTAATTCCGAGTCGCTCAGAAGGGGATCCGTTTCTTTGCCATGATTCTCCTCTTTAAATCTGTCGCACACTATGTCCCCCGGGTTCAGCAATTTATGATCTGCAGTGAGAGAGAGACAAGAGTTAAGTTATTGTGAAAAAGATGTATAACATTGACATAAGATACATAGGCTACCAATATGCTATAGGCCCCTAATTCATGCACTCGTGCGTTCATATTTGTGCAAATGCTAATTACCATAATAATAGGCCTAGTTATCATAATAAGTTGGCTAATAAATAATAGGCCTGCAAACAACTAGGTATACAGCTACTGAAAACCGTGATATTAATGATTGTGTTTTAATCGTAATAATTATCATTAGGCGATACACAGCCCAGTCCACCAGCTGCAGCCAGCCTTATTATGCAGTTAAAGATAAATCGAATGCTAAACACTTTACGTCACCAGCAATTTTCAGCACATGATAAGTCAAATGAGGGGAGTTCAAGGTGATCATTATGTAAAGCAATTGTCCCATTATAAATAATATACCACCATTAACCAGCAATTCATTTTGTGCCCTGAGTGGAAACGACTGCGATAAAAAATTGATGATTTTTCTACAGACCTGACTCTGTGTCTGTCGAGTCTCCCTTGTCTTTCGGCTTGCTAGGCTCGTCGTCGTCATTCTTTTCCAGATCGATGTTCTCGTCTTCCTCCTCGTCCTCGCTCCGGTTTCGGGGAGTCCAGGTCATCTTGTTCTCCTTCTTTAGCCTCCTCCTGGCGTTGGCGAACCAGGTGGAAACTTGGGTGAGGGTCATTTTGGTGATGATGGCCAGCATGATTTTCTCGCCCTTGGTGGGGTAGGGGTTCTTACGGTGCTCGTTCAACCAGGCTTTGAGAGTGGCGGTAGCATCCCGGGTCGCGTTTTTTCGGTATGCCGGGTCACCGTAGGGGTATGAACCCAGGGGAGCAGCGTAGGGGTGATATCCTATAGACCCAGCCATGCCCGTCGTGTGGTCATAGGGAGAACTCTGAAAACAAAGCCGTCGAAAAGAAAATGCTTTTCAGATAATTGTCAACGACTCATAACAATTAAAACATTACAAAATAAGTTACAAACAATAACAAGGCACCATAATAAACAGAAACAAACACACACACACACACACACACCTCTGACGTTTAGGTTGGTTACAATAAATCAAGCATCAGATGCGTCACCAATGCACTTTTGACATTTTACACAGATGGACATTGTTCTCAACTTAATTTTTCTTTGTGCGTTTTTGTATTCAAGATGCGCCTGTCTTGCTGACTGTAGCCACTACAACGTAATATATGCGTAGTGAAAGCAACCTCTTTTACAAATTAGATGAAGCATTAGCATCATGCGTAACAGGCCTACCATGTCTTCTCTTCTCATAATTTTACCAAGACAGGATTTCACTATCATTATTTCCCACTATTCTTCAGCTGGCTTACATACCTGCTTTCATTTGAATATAACTGCGTGCTCAACTCCCATTCAGATTTAGAATATGTTAAATATTAGGATCTGTGTTCCCAAGTTAACGAATGGGTCAATGCCCATAAAAACAACCGAGTAGCCCTAAATAAACGAGTTTATAATTTCGCATAGACTAATAAAGACCTTATCCAACAAATAACTACAGCATATATAAATGTGTTCTACCGAGGTTGGGAGCTTGCTGTTTGTTATTGTATGCAAACTGCTTCAACACAACGACCTATTTCATTGCTCATTATTTACAGCAAAATTACATTTATCCAAAGAACAATAACATGCTAATTAGCCTAATTGGTTATTTTGCATGTTCGTCTTTGCATCAAATGGATGGGCCTATTTACAACTAACTTACCCAAATGAAAAAGAGTCATCAGCAAAATACAGACGCACGCTAAACCAGAAATACATTTGCCTCATTTGCACGGTGCTAACACTCTACACATAGGCCCACAAACAATACAATAAAAGATTTTCCACTCGGCAATTTCGAGTCAATGCTCTCTCACTCACCACGTATGAAGCGAATGTCGCGGCCGCTCCTGCCTCCGCACTGTACGGGAGATGGGAGTTGTACCCGGGCGAAGCGCTGCTGAACGCGGTAGATCCGGCATAGGGAGCAAAAGCAGAGCCAGATGAGGATCTACCAAGTTCTTCGGTCCTGGGTCCCGATATAACGCTGGTGCTGTACGCCGGGCATGAATACAGCGCCAAAGAAGGGGATGGCTGGTACAAGTAGCCCTGAGGATACGCCATGGTGAAAGCCCCGAAAGTAAGCCACTTACTTGCGCACTTTTCCTCTTTATTTTATCATGCACTGTCCGATTTCAGTCATAGGAGTCTCGTATCAACAGACCGCTGTCTGTTCCCCCCTAAATGATTGCTGTAAAAAGTAAAAATATAAACAAATACATAGACTTAGATATAGATTTTTAGTCGCTGATAGTCAACTACAACTGACCACTGTGTTTGCTTGCTACGCTCTATTTTTCCTATCTCTCTCTCTCTCTTGCTCACTCTGCCTCATGCCGTGCAGAAGAACTTTTTTTGCCTTCCGATGGGGGCTTTGCTTGGGAAAATGTCCTGCCAAGATGCTAAGTTGTAAATTGAGGATTCTGACGCCTACTACGTTCTTCACGCTCCTCCTATCGGGGTGTAGTCATCGAAGGAAAAGGCAAGCCTATGCTGGGTTAATACCACAGCCCTGCCTATCTCTGTCTGTCTCTCTCTCCCTCTCCATGTTTTCTTTTTTTCTCCCGCTTTCCCCCCTCCCTCCCTCCCCTCTCTTTCTCTCACTAACAATCCCTCTCCCGCTATTTCTCTATGTTTTTTTCTCTAACAAGGACTCCAGTACACCAGCCCCTGGATGGCGATATCATGCGAGCCAGTAGATCAACTCCAACTTTCTTCTTATTCTAAATACATGAAGCCGTCACTTTCACACTTGATCAATAACAAATAGGCTGTTGTCTGTCAGGAACAGCTTTCCAGATACTGAAGGGAAAAAAGCGCTCCATGTTCTGCACGCTGCTCTTCTTTTTTCCATGGTTCATGGTTTATTGTTTCTTTTGAGCGCAAAACTTGTCTTTTTGAATAGATGCCTCGTAACAGCCTAACTGACTGTCGGTGATCCTACGTGCCGTGCCGTAAATTAAAATCCGCAACGGGAGCTAAAAAGGGGCGACGGTTTTTGATTTGGATTTATTTTGTGCATATCGACATTCTTACGCCAGACGCATTTGTGTTGTTAGGGTAAGACGCAGGAGCGTGCATAAATGATGGCGCGAATAATACACAGTGAATATAAATATAACCTTTATCCCAAACAATTTAGGTTTTGGCTGTTTGTGTAAACGTATATTTTTTTCCTTAACCAGCTATTTGTAATATTAGCTGAAATCTAGGAAGCATTCCACTCAGCTGTGGGATAAGCAACTCTTAACGTGTGACAGCTGTTAACTGAAGCGGCTGCTAAATAGTTTTCTCCATGGATCCAGGAATAAACCAGTCAGATACACTCTCTCGCTCTCTCTCACCCCGAAAGTCATAAAAGCCCCAAGCGAGGGCAGATTAGTACCATATGAACTACAGCAAATCCGCTATGACCACTGGATGTAATCTCCTTTGATGCCACCAGATACGTTTCTCTGCAGAAATATGGATAGTCCCGATTCATTTAATATCTTGTGCTTATCGGCCATTATGGATATCCAGATTTTTCATTTCAGCACAATTACTTTTTACGCACCTGTGCCATATATGAGTCACTCTTCAATTATTTATTACATTATCATCAATATAATGATATTAATAGGCCTAATGATAATACAAATATCTATACTAGTTAGGTTATGCTATATAATAGTATTTATATAATAAACATATTGCACGATATCTTTTTAAACTTGTAATAGTTTTATATTTAGAAAATACATTTTAGACTCATATTTTAACCACAATAAAGGTATAATAATGCATATCCGGATTGAATTTGTTTTTGAAATACAGACATCCACAGGCCTTATAGTCACAGTGCTGATTGTTTCTGGCTTTATAGTTCAAATCCCCGATAAACCGAAAGGGATCGCTGTAGGCGCTGCTAAAAAGTGTGTGCATAGTGTCACGTGTTCCTACGCTTTGAAACCCTCTGGAGAGCAGCAGAGAGTGATGACGCTGGTACAGTGAGCCAATGCAAGAGTTGGGGAAAGGCAAGAAAGATACATACATGAAGAGAGAATAATGATGGTGACAACGGTACTAGAATACCAACTTTTACAACCACCGGCAGTGCTATGATAGCCAAACTAATTATTGTTACTCCAACAGTTTTTCTTCCTCATGTTCTTGCAGCAACATCTATGACAACACAGGTATATAAGGTTCAGGATACTAATGTTAATATTGTTTATACTAGACCTACTACATCTATTTTTGAAGAAAAAGTAGAGGTCTAGAAATAATGATATCCTACTCTACTGATGATGGTCATAATACTATTAGGCCTACTAATAATAATAGTACTACTATTATTGATCATATTTTGCCATTGATAAACTGATTTGATTTAATGGTATGCCTATGTCAATGTATTTCCCTTTTGAGCAGGGCTACGATAGATATACGCCAGAAAGGTATATGCTACTGTTGTTTATAAATATTTTTTAAATATAGACTATATAGACTATTAGCCTATAATTGATTTCGTATAATATACAAATTAATCAATAATAATCTAAGTAAACACCTACTCAAGTGTAATTGTACTTTTCCCATTGAAGTTGTCATGAGTGCCCGCAAGGGTTTAAGCGACATTCATTGTATTATTGGCCAATTATATTTACTGTTCCTCAATGAGGGACGTAATGAATGGCCAATGCTCAGTCACTCATCTCTGAATAGCATACCGGTTACCAGGGATACCGAGAGGGGAGAGGTATTTTGAATGACGTCAACATGCATTGATACTCTATTATCGACAATAATGACTTCCAGGCACCATATGCGCATGATAAGACGTCTATTCTGAAGTAGGACGAGGAGGTGTGTGTGTGTGTGTGTGTTTGTGTGTGTGTGTGTGTGTGTGAGATCACAAGGAGCGGGAAAAATACTTATAGCTCGTGCTGAGGAAAAGGTAGGAAACGGATAATTTTCCATAACAGAAATATACCCTAGCTGAAGTTGAGTGCACTCTCGCTTTTTTAATCGGTGATAATATTATATTAGAGCATAATCAAATACACGGGATAAAATAGTTTTCAAGTATAGGCTAATGTCTGCATGTTATAAATATGTCATACCACTTTGAAGCGGTGTATGAACCTATTATATATGTATTCAAATCAACTGTATATTCTACTTATATTTAAATATATGAAACGTCATAGTTGTCAAAACATACGTTTGATAAAATATAGAAAAAACGGACAATAAATTGACATATCCTATGACAGGCTGCAGCATAAGCTTTACGCACACTCTGCTGGACATCATTGACTGGAAGCTATTCCAAGTGTTTTACACTTGCTAGACTTTTGTATACATGTGAAAAAGCAGTACAATTCAGACAGCTTCTGTAGGACTAGTCCACACTGGTCGAGAAACCAGTAAGAGCAGAAGAGAGAGCCCAGCGGTGGAGCAAACCAAACATGGATGTGAAGGATGAAGCATCACAGTGAAAATGCCTGAGGGAGCAGGCGTAATCTAATTTGGATTTAGAGACTATTATTAGAAAGCATTAACTATTGTACTAGACTAATTGCCTCTCGCGTTCATAGAGATGATGGTTAAGTTTAATTAAGTTGGTTAACGTCAAGCGCTTGACAGATTCCTTCGTTGGCACAAGGTCAGGTATTCTGTGCTCTCTAGAAAGCAGTGGTTAGGTGGTACCTACAGGAGGGAAACCCGCTTCAAGTATTCATAAGAATTTAGAAGCCCTTCTAAATCTGTGTCCTAAACCGATTAGTTGACACCAACTTTTCTTTGTTGTATTAGCTGTAGGCTTTTGCCACTTGGAAGCCTATTGAAATTCAAAACAGTTTCACTCGCAATGCTTTGGGGAGATCTGCTGCAAATAATGGATGCTATTTATTTTTGACCTTGCAGTTTTTTAATGAAATGATTAAACATACTTGCACTGCGTCCCTCAACTGAACACCTGCATTGAATCTACTGATCCTATTGCTGACAATAGTAATTCATTTGTAGGTGGCACAACATTATTGTGGCTATATAGCCTACTAACTAGTTGTACAAGTATTAGTGATTGAATCATCACTACTGCTATTTATCTGGTGTCATAAGATGTTTTGGGGATATTTCATGCAATATTATTCTAAATGTGCATGATTTTGTTATTATCTAAGTTACCAATATGAAAATATTAAAAACCAAGATAATACACATTGTGCTGTTTGTGTGTATTTTTGTTGTTGGTTCATTTATTATTTAATGTATGCACCCATTTACTTATGCAGTCACATCCAAGTATTTCTCTTCTTTATAAATTAACTTCCATTTTGTGATGTGGTCAGAAGTCAGCAGTGTGTACGGCCATCTTTGTTGTGTGATGTCATGCTGCTATCCAGTTTTACTGGAGATGCCTACAGATGGTGGCATGGAGTTCACTTCAGACTGACATTCAGGTCACAGTCCCTTTACTTCAAATATGAACCTAACTATATTTTCTGACCAACATTTGAAACAAACATTTAAATTGCAAAACATAAATTCACCTATTCAATTAACCTATTGTTAATGTATGTATTGTTCATAAACAATTATATAATTACATGCAATCATTTGAAATAAGTCGTTTAATAACATACTTATCGCTATAGTATACACCAGGGCAACATTTCAACTGATTTGGTCCCCTTGATATTTTTTTTTCTAGGTCACTTCTGTCTGTGTCTGTCTGCCAATCTGAATTAAGATGAATGGGGCTAGAATGAGTCCACTCCTCTTTCTCTGGAGCCTGTCCTCCCCTCTGCTCCCCTCTGCTCCCCTCTACCCCAGGCTGAATGGAAGGGGCTGGGGTTAGCTAAGTGTTGAAATAATGACCCTATTATCACCATGATGAGAAGCCATTCAGAAATCAGAGATATCAGACAATGATTGGGCCCTTCCAGCC
Organism: Oncorhynchus mykiss; assembly: GCF_057628025.1. Classification (NCBI taxonomy): domain Eukaryota; kingdom Metazoa; phylum Chordata; class Actinopteri; order Salmoniformes; family Salmonidae; genus Oncorhynchus; species Oncorhynchus mykiss. Next base: position 28,777,088 of record NC_143047.1, on the reverse strand, counting down.
TTTCTTCTCTCTCTCTCTCCATCTCTCCATCCATCTCTCTCTCTCTATCTCTCTCTCTCTCTCTCTCTCTCTCTCTCTCTGTCTCTCTCTCTCTCTCTCTCTCTCTCTCTCCCTCTCTCTCTCTCTCATCCCACTGCCAACTGTGCAGATTACGATTGATTTGCTCGAGACAGATTGCAGGAAGCAGACATTGATTTTTCAATGTCTTATCAAAAAATATATTTACAGTTGTATCCAGCTTTTCTATGGGTCACCACGTCCCATCCCACCCACTCTGTTTTCTTTCTAAAGGGATAATACACCCTATTCCATGACAAGACAAATTACCTGTCATTTTATTTTAGAAATGAGTCAATAGCTCTAGAGACTAAATGAATATTGATTGGACATAATGAAGCCTGAGTAAAGTGAAAACAAGCTCTTTGAGGCAGGCACCTCCCTCATCAGCATCTAGCTAACCTCAGCCTGACTGCATGGGCTCTGCGCTGTGGTGAACCCATGCCATCACTGTTACTATGCTATTATGTGCACTGTAGGAGAAATAATGCACATTTTATGCACATTATAGACTTATGATGTTCCGCTTACCAGTTGTGTTGTTAGTCTAAAGATCTCAGATGGTCCATGCTGATGAAGTGTACTGTATTCATCCCCCATTTCTACGCCTCTCACTGGTGTAGGTAAACTGATTCAGGATCAGAGGGAATATCTGTCTGTTGTCTTAGCAGATATAAGTAAACAACTATTATGGAGGACTTGTTATGATAATGCTATAGGTTCCATGTGGTTGCCGTTTCATATGCATATATATGACAACTCCTTTGAAGCTGTGAGGTGTTCAACCTGAAACGCCTTGAAAAGGCACAGCGGCACTAAATATAAATCAACTACTGGAATGATGATGTACAGTACTGCACATCAACCCAGTCTACTGGGGAAGTGAGTTATACCCTGGATATTAGCATTTTACTAATCCAATAGAAATTGTGTGAGTGAGAGTTGTGGATTGGCGGTTGGTTAAGACGTTAGAGATGCTGCTTGGTTATGTATGTGAAGGGTAATAGAAGCTGATGAGGTTGATGATAGATCACAGCCCAGGTAGTGTAAACACATTAACCCCCCAGGGCTGCCTGGTTATGTTGTGTACATGAGATATCTCCCATAATCCCCCTTTCTTCTCATCCCATCAGCCCCCTCTTCTTCCCTCCCCACCCTCTTCACCCTCTCCTCCCTCCCCTCCTTACCCCTCTCTCCTCATCATTCTTCTCCCCCATCAACAGCCTACCCTTCCTCCTCACCCTACTAGTTTGGAGCACAAACTACAACCAGCCGTACCAGTAGCAGCAGCAGCTACGTACTATAATCGGTCAACATGCCCTTTAATTGGAGCTAGTGAGAAAACAACACATGCTAGTTCCCAGTTCCAGTTGTGCTGTTGATCTCTTGGTGCAGATGTCAAAGAACATGCAGTTCAAGAGAGGAGGAGATGAAAATAAATGATCCCTGGAGAGATTGTAGCATAATTAAAAGTGTATTTTAATAGGCTTGTAATGCTGAAGTGAACACATTCCAGTCTTGTTGCCTTAAGTAGAGGGCGAGCTCTGTGGCTGGCTGATGGTTGGAGGAGGGCAGTGGGATTCTGCTGAGGGAGCTTGTAAACAATATTACCCTGACCGTCAACAGACAGGCAGGCTCCGCCTGGTGTCGGTCACTGGCTGCACTTACAGTAGGGCTACAGGACTGTTTGAGATGGCACCCTATGCCCTATGTAGTGCACTACTTCGGTCAAAAGTAGTGGACTAATAGAGAATAGGGCTTTGGTCTATAGTAGTGCACTTATATAGGCAATAGGGTGCCATTTTGGACTCACATCAGCACTTTGTCCTCGTTCTTTCCCACACCCCCCTTTCCATTATGTCTTTTGTTTCCCTAAATGAGGTCTTTTCATCCAGAACAGAACACCATCTCTCTCTCTCTTTCTTTCTGTCTCTCTCTCTCTATGTGTGTTTCTTACTCTGTTTTTTTCTCTCTCTGATTCTCTCTCTCTCTCTCTCTCTCTCTCTCTCTCTCTCACACTCTCACTCTCACTCTCACTCTCTCTCTCTCTCTCTCTCTCTCTCTCTCTCTCTCTCTCTCTCCCTCTGCCTATAGCCACTCGGACCAGTTCTGTCTGTCTACCTCCTACATTAAACCCACTACAGACCCAGCGGTAAGTTACAGTGAGAAAATGGATTGCAGGGCCTTGATTTGAGGCCTGTACACTGTAATCAAATGGTTAAAGACCAGAGTAGAGCAGAGTAGGAGGAGGAGTAGTATGTTCTGCTGTACATTTCAGTGCAGCGATGTTGCTTTTTTGTGTTTTCTAAGGGAGGCCTTTGATGCCATATCCTCTTACCTTTGTAGTCCTAGCAGCCATGTTTCATAAACACACAATGGAAACATCCTAGAACATTTGAAATGTAGATTGCTCTCTCTCCCCGCCACTCTGCATTCCACACGTGCCCAGTCGCATTCTCCCTCTCCTTCTCTCTCCCAGCTCTGAGGTCTAGAGTTACCTCTCCCACTGCTTGTGATACACTTACTCGTCTTACCATCTTACCCCTCTGTTCTGTGTCATGTATAATCTGCAGAAACAACAATGCCCACATGGTTTTCTTCTCTGTAATGAAGAATGTATTCCAGTGCAACACTGGTGCTGTGTTCTCTGTATTCATTACAGTGGGTTTTTGTTTCAGGACAATAACCACCAGCCAGCAGCTTTAACACACTGTGCTGTATGATTAGTGTGAGGAAGTGCCAGGTGTAAACTGACAGCAGAATGTGATGTAGGTGTTGTTGTCTGTATAATCACATCTCTCTGGATATTGTTTTTATTGCACATCAGTAATAAGCTATGTTTACTAAATTGTTGTACACTGTATAAACAGAGGCAATAGTACACTTGAAATCGTTGTCCACATAGTTGTCTTTGTAATCAATTTGGTTTCTCAGTCAGGCCCTTTTTTGAGAGACCGACAGCACACAGCACCTGACACACCGCCCTGGGCCCTGGGTGATAGAGCCAGATGCAGAGCTCCTCTCCTTAATGCCTCACACCTGGTGCAGATCTGTAGAGGCTTCCACCACAGGTACTGTCTTACGTCCTCTCAATCCCCTAGTCAAACCCCTCAGGTATTTTTTCCTCCCTAGTGGATGTCAATGGGGTGCGTTTGTTTCCCTTTGCCACCCGACTCACAGCTCAAGGCCCAGTGTGTGTGTTGTGGTTTAGGAATTATCAGGTGGTGTCAATAATCCCACAGTCCATCCTCCTCATGACTCTCTCCTTTCCCCCCTTATTTCTCTGTGATGTGTTTAACAACTGGGCGCACTAACTATCTGCGAGTGCTACTCACCTTTCAGCTGCTTACAGGCACATCTGCTGCATGCCGTAGTGACTAAGACTGAGACGCCATAGCTAACCAGCTAAGGTAAACACAGCAGGGAGATCAAAGGAAAGGCAGGCTGCAGGCTCGGCTGCCGCTACGCCACCTGAGTGTGTTGACGGCAACGCACCGGAGCGTGACATGACCTGGCAATGGAGACGCCTTTAGAGTGGAATACCCACTTTGTGACATTTATTTTGATCCAGACCAAAACAAGCCGCAGGCTTAATATAGTTCTATAGATGTGACATAGTTCTGTAGATACGACTCAGTTAAGTTGAAAAGTGTTAAGTGGAAAAGTGGAAATTGTTTTGTTGTTATAGTTTCCTAGATGGTATTGAAGGAAACATATTATTGAAATAAAATGTAATCTCGTTTGAAAATACTGTACTGACATTTGCATAAAATAGGATATGAACGATACTGTTCTTTTATAGACGTGCTTTATTTGTGTTGACATGTGACTCCTTCCTCCCTGATGCAAATGAAACCTAAACATTAGTGGAGGGGAAGGCAACCGTGGCACATAAAGGGTTCTCTGAGCCTCCAAGCACTTTTAACAGACAACTATCACTAATCACTCCCAGTGCACTGTGGCGTGTAATTACTCTGCCAAACGTTTGCCGTTCAGAGTTTAGCACCGGGAGCCCTGAACTGCGCTTCCCTGTCTGTTGTCACCATGCCGGGTGTGTGTGGTGGGAGCTGTGGGGGAGGCTTCCCCCCCACCTCTCTCTCTCTCGCTCTCTCTTTCTCGCTCTCTCTTTCACTCTCTCTATCTCACTCTTTCTCACGCTCTCTCTCTCTCTCTCCCTCCCTCCTCCCCCTTTACCACGGGCTGGAAGCTGAGCCTCCCTCTCAATATTTAGAGAAAGGTCCTCCACGCGGGAGAGTAGAGGAGGAGAGGGCTGACTGAGGTTGGTGCTTCCGGCTTTGTGGGCGCCCATTTAAGCAGGCTTTGAAACCTTAGCCATCCGGAGATCAGAAATAGCCTTATTGACTGGGCCCAGGAGTGAATGAGCACACAGGGTCCGGAGTGTTCACCCTGCAGAGCTGAGCACAAGGAACGCATGCTAGAATGCTCTACAAAGGACTACAGACATTCATTTTACATTAGAGAAAAATAACAGTACTGGGGATTATTTTTAGGGTTTTCAATGGTTTCACTTCAGGGTTGAATTACCACTTTGTGTTTAGATTATTTCTACAATTTACTGCTCATATTGTTTTAAAACCCCAGCATCCCAGAATATTACATTAACCCCCTCGCCTCCCCTCTCGCTCTGTCTCTCTCTTTCCTTATTTACTTTATTTAACTAGGCAAGTCAGTTAAGAACAAATTCTTATTTACAATGATGGTCTTTTACTAAGGAGGTTGTCTGTCTGCTGTGTGTGATGCGTCCTCTATCTGTGTGAAGGCTGATAAGACAAATGCACTGTGAAAGGAAGCTGCCTGGAGAGCAGAGCAAGTAGGGAGTACAGAGCAGGGAGAGGAAGCTGCCTGGAGAGCAGAGCAGGTAGGGAGTACAGAGCAGGGAGAGGAAGCTGACTGGAGAGCAGAGCAGGTAGGGAGTACAGAGCAGGGAGAGGAAGCTGACTGGAGAGCAGAGCAGGTAGGGAGTACAGAGCAGGGAGAGGAAGCTGACTGGAGAGCAGAGCAGGTAGGGAGTACAGAGCAGGGAGAGGAAGCTGCCTGGAGAGCAGAGCAGGTAGGGAGTACAGAGCAGGGAGAGGAAGCTGCCTGGAGAGCAGAGCAGGTAGGGAGTACAGAGCAGGGAGAGGGAAGGAAAAGGAAGGGGATCCCATAATGACTATTAGCTGGATTTCACGGGCTGCCTCTGATCTCCTGCTATGACAGGAGCCTTTATGAGAGGCTGGGTGTGCCAGGATCACTGCCTGGTTCCCCCTGTCCTGTCTCAGAGTATAATCACACACACACACACACACACACACACACACACACACACACACACACACACACACACACACACACACACACACACACACACACACACACACACACACACACACACACACACACACACACACACACACCAGCTGTACAGTGGACGATGGGACGCCATACAGTGGCGTGCGAAAGTATTCACCCTCTCCTTGGCATTTTTCCTATTTTGTTGCATTGTATAATTTGATTTACCCAACATGCCTACCACTTTGAAGATGCAAAATATTTTTTATTGTGGAACAAAAAAGAAACAAGACAAAAAAACAGAAAACTTGAGCGTGCATAACTATTCACCCCCCCCCCCCCCCCCCCCCAAAAAAAAAAGTTAATACTTTGTAAAGCCACCTTTTGCAGCAATTACAGCTGCAAGTCTCTTGGGGTATGTCTCTATAAGCTTGGCACATCTAGCCACTAGGAGTATTTCCCATTCAAGGCAAAACTGCTCCAGCTCCTTCAAGTTGGATGCGTTTCCACTGGTGTACAGCAATCTTTAAGTCATACCTCATAGTCTCAATTGGATTGAGGCCTGGGCTTTGACAAGGCCATTCCAAGACATTTAAATGTTTCCCCTTAAACCACTCGAGAGTTGCTTTAGAAGTATGTTTAGGGTCATTGTCCTGCTGGAAGGTGAACCTCCTTCCCAGTCTCAAATCTCTGGAAGACTGAATTTCCCTGTATTTAGTGCCATCCATCATACCTTCAATTCTGACCAGTTTCCCAGTCCCTGCCGATAAAAAACATCCCCACAGCATGATGCTGCCACCACCATGCTTCACTGTGTGGATGGTGTTCTCGGGGAGATGAGAGGTGTTGGGTTTGCCCCAGACAAAGCGTTTTCCTTGATGGGCAAAAAGCTCAATTTTAGTTTCATCTGACCAGAGTACCTTCTTCCATATGTTTGGGGAGTCTCCCACATGCCTTTTGGCGAACACCAAATGTGTTTGCTTATTTTTTGCTTTAAGAAATAGCTTTTTTTCTGGCCACTTCCATAAAGCCCAGCTCTGTAGAGTGTACGGCTTAAAGTGGTCCTGTGGACAGATACTCCAAACTCCGCTGTGGAGCTTTGCAGCTCCTTCAGGGTTATCTTTGGTCTCTTTGTTGCATCTCTGATTATTGCCCTCCTTGCCTGGTCTGCGAGTTTTGGTGGGTTTGTTGTGGTGCCATATTCTTAAACATTTTTAATAATGGATTTAATGGTGCTCCGTGGGATGTTCAAAGTTTCTGATATTTTTTTATAACCCAACCCTGATCTGTACTTCTCCACAACTTTGTCCCTGACCTGTTTGGAGAACTTCTTGGTCTTCATGGTGCTGCTTGCTTGGTAGTTCCCCTTGCTTAGTGGTGTTGCAGACTCTGGGGCCTTTCAGAACAGATGTATATATACTGAGATAATGCGACAGATCGTGTGACAGATCATGTGACACTTACAGTATGTTGCACACAGGTGGACTTGATTAAAATAATTATGTGACTTCTGAAGGTAATTGGTTGCACCAGATCGTATTTAGGAGCTTCATAGCAAAGGGGATGAATACATATGCACACATCACTTTTCAGTTTATTTTTGGGGAGATTCTTTTTTAAAACAAGTTTTTTTTCACACCAATTTGCACTATTTTGTGAATGGCCATTACATTAAATCCAAATAAAAATCTACTTAAATTACAGGTTGTAATGCAACAAAATAGGAAAAATGCCAAGGGGGATGAATACTTTTGCAAGGTACTGTACAAGACATTGATTTGATTTGATTTGATTTGATTTTTACAAACTTTTTCTGGTGTGTTCTTCTTATTTGATCATTCTCTGTCATTCATTGACTGACCATTGTGGTGAGGTTTTGGGGTGAAGTACTGTAGGTCTTTCCCAGGGCAATAGATATAATGTTTTAGCTTGCCATACGGCATATCCATTTAGAGAATAGTGATTATTTTAGCATGTAGTACAATGTAAAATGTCTATCATTATCTTAATTTCAAAAGTACATTTGCAAGATATTGTATGCCATTACACCACTAAACTGACAGAGCTTAATTTGAATGTCTAGCTGTAAGGGGTGCGTAACTGGTGGCAGGAAAGTCAGACGCAGGAGAGCAGAACTGGGTAATAACCAGAGTAGTTTAATTATCAAAACCAACGGCATCCAGAATAACAAAATATGGGTACAAAACCGGTCGCACACAAGTCAAAATGTGCACAAGCACTTACAACAAACAATTTCACACACAGACATGGGGGTAACAGAGGGTTAAATACACGACAAGTAATGAGGGAAATGAAAACCAGGTGTGTGGGAAAACAAGACAAAACAAATGGAAAATGAAAGGTGGATCGGCGATGGCTAGAAGACCGGTGACTTCGACCGCCAAACGCCACCCGAACAAGGAGAGGAACCGACTTCGTCGGAAGTCGTGACAGTAGCTGTGATATTGTAAAGGGTTTTCAGAAATCTCTATTTTATTGTTGATGTAGTAATTTCACTTCATCAGTGGGTTGCGAAATCCTTTGTTGAGGCATATTTTAAAAAGATGGAAACACTTTCTTTACTGCCTTTCTATTTTTCTTCTTTCTATTCTGCACAAATTAGCTACGGTCCTGGAGGGCAAAATGAGAGGAGGTTACTGGAAGACTATGTGTTTAATTAATTGAAAAATGCTCGAATTGCTTTTACAGTTGTTATGTGAAGTGAAAAAAAGGAATCCGTGTTGCCAGTACTCAACCATAATTAGTACCCAGGGGAATTAAATATTTTGCATTAGCCATGTTGCACCACTTAGGACACAAATGTCTATTTTAGCTATGAAAGCAATGCTGTCTTAAGTGCAGTGTCTGTAGAAGACAGCTGTGGGGAGCTGAGGGGAGCAGGCTGGTGTATTTCAATGAGACATCCCAGTGGTCTGGGGGACTGGAGGGGTCCTTCCACATAGGGCATGCGGAAGAGATGTGGCAGTTGAACTCCCATGGGTTAGGCATTACTCAAAGTATTTAGGTTTCTAATTAGACCACGGGACGTCGTCCATCGCTGATGGTCTCACTGGGAACAAATGAGAATCACCCCCACTTTGAGAGAGAGAAAGAGAGAGTGAGGTGAGAGATTGAGAGAGAGAGAAAAAAGAGAGCGACACAGAGAAAAGGGGAGCAAAAAGGGACCAAGGGAGAGAAAAGCCCTTGTTTATTCCTACTTTAATTAGACATTGACTTTACAGTAATGGCTTCAGTGGTGTGTTGTAGTGTTCTAGAGATGGAGGCTATGGAGTCTTAATGAGCTGTGGCTGCGGTAGACGATGGCAGGAGGGCCATGGAAGACCTACAACTAGCCCCATCTTTAACTGTCCCTAATGGTTTGAGGGCTTGAGGTGACAGTCAACTGGAGTTTACGGTACGCTAGGCCACCTTGCCTGGATACTCCACTATCTTGCATGGGGATTCTCCTCGATCCTCATCTTTACCACTGATTGGTCCATATGTAGCTAGCTAGCTTAGGCATCAACAGCTGACCACAGCAACTGCTGGACTTGTCAAAATGCATCAGGTTACCAGCTAATGAGAAGTAATAAGGGTTATCCCAACATCACAAGACTTTGATCTTCATGCACAGCGGGATTTAGAAAGGGAGTCAAAGAAGGTACTTTAGAGATTGGATTTGGAATCTGAACCCTGTTTTCTGTGTGTATAGTGGAGGCTTGAGGAATGACAACATAGTGGTAATTAAATGTACTAACTTTGGACAGGGAGCTGAATGTTTTCACAATGTAACATATCTGGGCTCAACAGAAATTGATCTCTTGGATTAGACACCAGAGGGGACTACACAGGCAATTACCACTCTAATTGGTATATTCATCCAGAATGACTGTTGTCAGATATAGGCCTTGGGCAGATACATAATCCACTGTAATCTCCCAGTGTTGTGACACTCTCACTATATGGTCAACACACCCTGAAGCCATTTATTCAGCTTGTATCTGACTTGTTGTATAAACTGTTTATGTGTGATAATGTGGCCATTAAAGTTAGATTTAAAATAAAAGTCTAATGGTTTCTGGCTGTAAATCATGTTCTGCATGCACAATACAACAAGCATGTAATACTGATTTAAACCAGTATATTAGCTGACATTTCTGAAATTCAATTCTTAGTAGTTCACTTGTTAAAAGAACATTGAAAAGACCCCACCATCCCATAAAACAATTTAATCTCAGGATTATTCAAAATTGAAGAATTAGGGTGAAGAAAATCCATGCGTAAAATTACTGTCCATTCTACTTCAGGCAACATTTCCCAACAGTGGGAAATATGTTAATTGGGGCTTCTAAAGTAGTTTAATCCTCAGGTTATTTAATTTCCCCAAATAGCCTGAGTTGCGTTGGGACAGCAAGAAATGAGCGAAAGCCCAATGCCTGAAAACGAGAGAGAAAACCATTGGCCAGAGAGAAGGGGAGAGAGTGAGATAGAGAGTGGTAGAGATAAACCATAGTTCCAAAGGTACAGCAACAATTCATAATGATCTCAACAACTGCCAATGGAACTTTCTGCAACTCTCTGTCTTTCCCAGAATCCCTGGTGATATTTGTTGTTCTGAGACGAGTCATTGGCCCATATCGCGTCGGCACAGTGCTAACCGCTCATAACAAGAACCTGGCAGAGCTCCAGAGTTAAGGGCATTGCCTGCTAACAGTGCCCTACTTCCCCATATCATAGTGTCCACAAACAGTGCCCTCCTTCCCCCACCCCAGTGTCCACTAACAGTGCCTTCCTTCCCCCTATCCCAGTGTCCACAAACAGTGCCCTCCTTCCCCCTATCCCAGTGTCCGCTAGCAGTACCTTAATTCCCCCTATCCCAGTGTCCACAAACAGTGCCCTCCTTCCCCCACCCCAGTGTCCACTAAAAGTGCTTTCCTTCCTCCTATCCCAGTGTCCACTAACAGTGCCTTCCTTCCCCACACCCCAGTGTCCACTAACAGTGCCTTCCTAAATCCTATCCCAGTGTCCACAAACAGTGCCCTCCTTCCCCCATCCCAGTGTCCACTAGCAGTAGCTTAATTCCCCCCATCACAGTGTCCACTAACAGTGTCCTCCTTCCCCCTATCCCAGTGTCCACTAACAGTGCCCTCCTTCCCCCTATCCCAGTGTCCACAAACAGTGCCTTCCTTCCCACCTATCCCAGTGTCCACTAACAGTGCCCTCCTTCCCCATATACCAGTGTCCACTAACAGTGCCCTCCTTCCCCCTATCCCAGTGTCCACTAACAGTGCCTTCCTTCCCCATATCCCAGTGTCCACTAACAGTGCCATCCTTGCCCCTATCCCAGTGTCCACTAGCAGTACCTTAGTTCCCCACAATCACAGTGTCCACTAACAGTGCCCTCCTTCCCCCTATCCCAGTGTCCACTAACAGTGCCCTCCTTCCCCCTATCCCAGTGTCCACTAGCAGTACCTTAATTCCCCCCATCCCAGTGTCCACTAACAGTGCCCTCCTTCCCCCTATCCCAGTGTCCACTAGAAGTACCTTAATTCCCCAAATCCCAGTGTCCACTAACAGTGCCCTCCTTCCACCTATCCCAGTGTACACTAACAGTGCCCTCCTTCCCCCTATCCCAGTGTCCACTAGCAGTACCTTAATGCCCCCCATCCCAGTGTCCACTAACAGTGCCCTCCTTCCCCCTATCCCAGTGTCCACTAGCAGTGCCTTAATTCCCCAAATCCCAGTGTCCCCTAACAGTGCCCTCCTTCCCCTTATCCCGGGTGTCCACTAACAGTGCCCTCCTTCCCCCTATCCCAGTGTCCACAAGCAGTACCTTAATTCCCCCTATCCCAGTTTCCACTAACAGTGCCCTCCTTCCCCCTATCCCAGTGTCCATTAGCAGTAGCTTAATTCCCCATATCCCAGTGTCCACTAACAGTGCCATCCAGACCCCTATCCCAGTGTCCACTAACAGTGCCCTCCTTCCCCCATCCCAGTGTCCACTAACAGTGCCCTCCTTCCCCCTATCCCAGTGTCCACTAACAGTGCCCTCCTTCCCCCTATCCCAGTGTCCACTAGCAGTACCTTAATTCCCCCAACCCCAGTGTCCACTAACAGTGCCCTCCTTCCCCCTATCCCAGTGTCCACTAACAGTGACCTCCTTCCCCCTATCCCAGTGTCCACTAGCAGTACCTTAATTCCCCCCATCCCAGTGTCCACTAACAGTGCCCTCCTTCCCCCTATCCCAGTGTCCAAATACAGTGCCTTCCTTCCCCATATCCCAGTGTCCACTAACAGTGCCCTCCTTCCCCCTACCCCAGTGTCCAAATACAGTGCCCTCCTTCCCCCTATCCCAGTGTCCACTAACAGTGCCCTCCTTCCCCCTATCCCAGTGTCCACTAGCAGTACCTTAATTCCCCCCACCCCAGTGTCCACTAACAGTGCCCTCCTTCCCCCTATCCCAGTGTCCACTAGCAGTACCTTAATTCCCCAAATCCCAGTGTCCACTAACAGTGCCCTCCTTCCCCCTATCCCAGTGTACACTAACAGGGCCCTCCTTCCCCCTATCCCAGTGTCCACTAGCAGTACCTTAATTCCCCCCATCCCAGTGTCCACTAACAGTGCCCTCCTTCCCCCTATCCCAGTGTCCACTAGCAGTACCTTAATTCCCCAAATCCCAGTGTCCCCTAACAGTGCCCTCCTTCCCCTTATCCCAGTGTCCGCTAACAGTGCCCTCCTTCCACCTATCCCAGTGTCCACTAGCAGTACCTTAATGCCCCCCATCCCAGTGTCCACTAACAGTGCCCTCCTTCCCCCTATCCCAGTGTCCACTAGCAGTGCCTTAATTCCCCAAATCCCAGTGTCCCCTAACAGTGCCCTCCTTCCCCTTATCCCAGTGTCCACTAACAGTGCTCTCCATCCCTCTATCCCAGTGTCCACAAGCAGTACCTTAATTCCCCCTATCCCAGTTTCCACTAACAGTGCCCTCCTTCCCCCTATCCCAGTGTCCACTAGCAGTAGCTTAATTCCCCATATCCCAGTGTCCACTAACAGTGCCATCCAGACCCCTATCCCAGTGTCCACTAACAGTGCCCTCCTTCCCCCATCCCAGTGTCCACTAACAGTGCCCTCCTTCCCCCTATCCCAGTGTCCACTAACAGTGCCCTCCTTCCCCCTATCCCAGTGTCCACTAGCAGTACCTTAATTCCCCCAACCCCAGTGTCCACTAACAGTGCCCTCCTTCCCCCTATCCCAGTGTCCACTAACAGTGACCTCCTTCCCCCTATCCCAGTGTCCACTAGCAGTACCTTAATTCCCCCCATCCCAGTGTCCACTAACAGTGCCCTCCTTCCCCCTATCCCAGTGTCCAAATACAGTGCCTTCCTTCCCCATATCCCAGTGTCCACTAACAGTGCCCTCCTTCCCCCTACCCCAGTGTCCAAATACAGTGCCCTCCTTCCCCCTATCCCAGTGTCCACTAACAGTGCCCTCCTTCCCCCTATCCCAGTGTCCACTAGCAGTACCTTAATTCCCCCCACCCCAGTGTCCACTAACAGTGCCCTCCTTCCCCCTATCCCAGTGTCCACTAGCAGTACCTTAATTCCCCAAATCCCAGTGTCCACTAACAGTGCCCTCCTTCCCCCTATCCCAGTGTACACTAACAGGGCCCTCCTTCCCTCTATCCCAGTGTCCACTAGCAGTACCTTAATTCCCCCATCCCAGTGTCCACTAACAGTGCCCTCCTTCCCCCTATCCCAGTGTCCACTAGCAGTACCTTAATTCCCCAAATCCCAGTGTCCCCTAACAGTGCCCTCCTTCCCCTTATCCCAGTGTCCACTAACAGTGCCCTCCTTCCCCCTATCCCAGTGTCCACTAGCAGTACCTTAATTCCCCCCATCCCAGTGTCCACTAACAGTGCCCTCCTTCCCCCTATCCCAGTGTCCACTAGCAGTACCTTAATTCCCCAAATCCCAGTGTCCCCTAACAGTGCCCTCCTTCCCCCTACCCCAGTGTCCAAATACAGTGCGCTCCTTCCCCCTATCCCAGTGTCCACTAACAGTGCCCTCCTTCCCCCTATCCCAGTGTCCACTAGCAGTACCTTAATTCCCCCCACCCCAGTGTCCACTAACAGTGCCCTGCTTCCCCCTATCCCAGTGTCCACTAGCAGTACCTTAATTCCCCAAATCCCAGTGTCCACTAACAGTGCCCTCCTTCCCCCTATACCAGTGTACACTAACAGTGCCCTCCTTCCCCCTATCCCAGTGTCCACTAGCAGTACCTTAATTCCCCCCATCCCAGTGTCCACTGTCAGTGCCCTCCTTCCCCCTATCCCAGTGTCCACTAGCAGTACCTTAATTCCCCAAATCCCAGTGTCCCCTAACAGTGCCCTCCTTCCCCTTATCCCAGTGTCCACTAACAGTGCCCTCCTTCCCCTTATCCCAGTGTCCACATGCAGTACCTTAATTCCCCCATTCCAGTGTCCACTAACAGTGCCCTCCTTCCCCCTATCCCAGTGTCCACTAGCAGTACCTTAATTCCCCCCATCCCTGTGTCCACTAACAGTGCCCTCCTTCCCCCTATCCCAGTGTCCCCTAACAGTGCCCTCCTTCCCCTTATCCCAGTGTCCACTAACAGTGCCCTCCTTCCCCCTATCCCAGTGTCCACATGCAGTACCTTAATTCCCCCATCCCAGTGTCCACTAACAGTGCCCTCCTTCCCCCTATCCCAGTGTCCACTAGCAGTACCTTAATTCCCCCCATCCCTGTGTCCACTAACAGTGCCCTCCTTCCCCCTATCCCAGTGTCCACTAACAGTGCCCTCCTTCCCCATATCCCAGTGTCCACTAACAGTGCCCTCCTTTCCCCTATCCCAGTGTCCACTAACAGTGCCTTCCTTCCCCATATCCCAGTGTCCACTAACAGTGCCCTCCTTCCCCCTATCCCAGTGTCCACTAGCAGTACCTTAATTCCCCAAATCCCAGTGTCCCCTAACAGTGCCCTCCTTCCCCTTATCCCAGTGTCCACTAACAGTGCCCTCCTTCCCCCTATCCCAGTGTCCACATGCAGTACCTTAATTCCCCCATCCCAGTGTCCACTAACAGTGCCCTCCTTCCCCCTATCCCAGTGTCCACTAGCAGTACCTTAATTCCCCCCATCCCTGTGTCCACTAACAGTGCCCTCCTTCCCCTTATCCCAGTGTCCACTAACAGTGCCCTCCTTCCCCCTATCCCAGTGTCCACATGCAGTACCTTAATTCCCCCATCCCAGTGTCCACTAACAGTGCCCTCCTTCCCCCTATCCCAGTGTCCACTAGCAGTACCTTAATTCCCCCCATCCCTGTGTCCACTAATAGTGCCCTCCTTTCCCCCTATCCCAGTGTCCACTAACAGTGCCCTCCTTCCCCATATCCCAGTGTCCACTAACAGTGCCCTCCTTTCCCCTATCCCAGTGTCCACTAACAGTGCCTTCCTTCCCCATATCCCAGTGTCCACTAACAGTGCCCTCCTTCCCCATATCCCAGTGTCCACATGCAGTACCTTAATTCCCCCATCCCAGTGTCCACTAACAGTGCCCTCCTTCCCCCTATCCCAGTGTCCACTAGCAGTACCTTAATTCCCCAAATCCCAGTGTCCACTAACAGTGCCCTCCTTCCCCCTATCCCAGTGTACACTAACAGTGCCCTCCTTACCCCTATCCCAGTGTCCACTAGCAGTACCTTAATTCCCCCCATCCCAGTGTCCACTTACAGTGCCCTCCTTCCCCCTATCCCAGTGTCCACTAGCAGTGCCTTAATTCCCCAATTCCCAGTGTCCACTAACAGTGCCCTCCTTCCCCCTATCCCAGTGTACACTAACAGTGCCCTCCTTCCCCCTATCCCAGTGTACACTAACAGTGCCCTCCTTCCCCTATCCCAGTGTCCACTAGCAGTACCTTAATTCCCCCCATCCCAGTGTCCACTAACAGTGCCCTCCTTCCCCCTATCCCAGTGTCCACTAGCAGTACCTTAATTCCTCAAATCCCAGTGTCCCCTAACAGTGCCCTCCTTCCCCATATCCCAGTGTCCACTAACAGTGCCCTCCTTCCCCCTATCCCAGTTTCCAAATACAGTGCCTCCCTTCCCCATATCCCAGTGTCCACTAACAGTGCCCTCCTTCCCCGTACCCCAGTGTCCAAATACAGTGCCCTCCTTCCCCCTATCCCAGTGTCCCCTAACAGTACCCTCCTTCCCCTTATCCCAGTGTCCACTAACAGTGCCCTCCTTCCCCCTATCCCAGTGTCCACATGCAGTACCTTAATTCCCCCATCCCAGTGTCCACTAACAGTGCCCTCCTTCCCCCTATCCCAGTGTCCACTAGCAGTACCTTAATTCCCCCCATCCCTGTGTCCACTAACAGTGCCCTCCTTCCCCCTATCCCAGTGTCCCCTAACAGTGCCCTCCTTCCCCTTATCCCAGTGTCCACTAACAGTGCCCTCCTTCCCCCTATCCCAGTGTCCACATGCAGTACCTTAATTCCCCCATCCCAGTGTCCACTAACAGTGCCCTCCTTCCCCCTATCCCAGTGTCCACTAGCAGTACCTTAATTCCCCCCATCCCTGTGTCCACTAACAGTGCCCTCCTTCCCCCTATCCCAGTGTCCACTAACAGTGCCCTCCTTCCCCATATCCCAGTGTCCACTAACAGTGCCCTCCTTTCCCCTATCCCAGTGTCCACTAACAGTGCCTTCCTTCCCCATATCCCAGTGTCCACTAACAGTGCCCTCCTTCCCCCTTATCCCAGTGTCCACATGCAGTACCTTAATTCCCCCATCCCAGTGTCCACTAACAGTGCCTTCCTTCCCCCTATCCCAGTGTCCACTAGCAGTAGCTTAATTCCCCATATCCCAGTGTCCACTAACAGTGCCATCCAGACCCCTATCCCAGTGTCCACTAACAGTGCCCTCCTTCCCCCATCCCAGTGTCCACTAACAGTGCCCTCCTTCCCCCTATCCCAGTGTCCACTAACAGTGCCCTCCTTCCCCCTATCCCAGTGTCCACTAGCAGTACCTTAATTCCCCCAACCCCAGTGTCCACTAACAGTGCCCTCCTTCCCCCTATCCCAGTGTCCACTAACAGTGACCTCCTTCCCCCTATCCCAGTGTCCACTAGCAGTACCTTAATTCCCCCCATCCCAGTGTCCACTAACAGTGCCCTCCTTCTCCCTATCCCAGTGTCCAAATACAGTGCCTTCCTTCCCCATATCCCAGTGTCCACTAACAGTGCCCTCCTTCCCCCTACCCCAGTGTCCAAATACAGTGCCCTCCTTCCCCCTATCCCAGTGTCCACTAACAGTGCCCTCCTTCCCCCTATCCCAGTGTCCACTAGCAGTACCTTAATTCCCCCCACCCCAGTGTCCACTAACAGTGCCCTCCTTCCCCCTATCCCAGTGTCCACTAGCAGTACCTTAATTCCCCAAATCCCAGTGTCCACTAACAGTGCCCTCCTCCCCCCTATCCCAGTGTACACTAACAGGGCCCTCCTTCCCCCTATCCCAGTGTCCACTAGCAGTACCTTAATTCCCCCATCCCAGTGTCCACTAACAGTGCCCTCCTTCCCCCTATCCCAGTGTCCACTAGCAGTACCTTAATTCCCCAAATCCCAGTGTCCCCTAACAGTGCCCTCCTTCCCCTTATCCCAGTGTCCACTAACAGTGCCCTCCTTCCCCCTATCCCAGTGTCCACTAGCAGTACCTTAATTCCCCCCATCCCAGTGTCCACTAACAGTGCCCTCCTTCCCCCTATCCCAGTGTCCACTAGCAGTACCTTAATTCCCCAAATCCCAGTGTCCCCTAACAGTGCCCTCCTTCCCCCTACCCCAGTGTCCAAATACAGTGCGCTCCTTCCCCCTATCCCAGTGTCCACTAACAGTGCCCTCCTTCCCCCTATCCCAGTGTCCACTAGCAGTACCTTAATTCCCCCCACCCCAGTGTCCACTAACAGTGCCCTGCTTCCCCCTATCCCAGTGTCCACTAGCAGTACCTTAATTCCCCAAATCCCAGTGTCCACTAACAGTGCCCTCCTTCCCCCTATACCAGTGTACACTAACAGTGCCCTCCTTCCCCCTATCCCAGTGTCCACTAGCAGTACCTTAATTCCCCCCATCCCAGTGTCCACTGTCAGTGCCCTCCTTCCCCCTATCCCAGTGTCCACTAGCAGTACCTTAATTCCCCAAATCCCAGTGTCCCCTAACAGTGCCCTCCTTCCCCTTATCCCAGTGTCCACTAACAGTGCCCTCCTTCCCCTTATCCCAGTGTCCACATGCAGTACCTTAATTCCCCCATTCCAGTGTCCACTAACAGTGCCCTCCTTCCCCCTATCCCAGTGTCCACTAGCAGTACCTTAATTCCCCCCATCCCTGTGTCCACTAACAGTGCCCTCCTTCCCCCTATCCCAGTGTCCCCTAACAGTGCCCTCCTTCCCCTTATCCCAGTGTCCACTAACAGTGCCCTCCTTCCCCCTATCCCAGTGTCCACATGCAGTACCTTAATTCCCCCATCCCAGTGTCCACTAACAGTGCCCTCCTTCCCCCTATCCCAGTGTCCACTAGCAGTACCTTAATTCCCCCCATCCCTGTGTCCACTAACAGTGCCCTCCTTCCCCCTATCCCAGTGTCCACTAACAGTGCCCTCCATCCCCATATCCCAGTGTCCACTAACAGTGCCCTCCTTTCCCCTATCCCAGTGTCCACTAACAGTGCCTTCCTTCCCCATATCCCAGTGTCCACTAACAGTGCCCTCCTTCCCCCTATCCCAGTGTCCACTAGCAGTACCTTAATTCGCCAAATCCCAGTGTCCCCTAACAGTGCCCTCCTTCCCCTTATCCCAGTGTCCACTAACAGTGCCCTCCTTCCCCCTATCCCAGTGTCCACATGCAGTACCTTAATTCCCCCATCCCAGTGTCCACTAACAGTGCCCTCCTTCCCCCTATCCCAGTGTCCACTAGCAGTACCTTAATTCCCCCCATCCCTGTGTCCACTAACAGTGCCCTCCTTCCCCTTATCCCAGTGTCCACTAACAGTGCCCTCCTTCCCCCTATCCCAGTGTCCACATGCAGTACCTTAATTCCCCCATCCCAGTGTCCACTAACAGTGCCCTCCTTCCCCCTATCCCAGTGTCCACTAGCAGTACCTTAATTCCCCCCATCCCTGTGTCCACTAATAGTGCCCTCCTTTCCCCCTATCCCAGTGTCCCCTAACAGTGCCCTCCTTCCCCTTATCCCAGTGTCCACTAACAGTGCCCTCCTTCCCCCTATCCCAGTGTCCACATGCAGTACCTTAATTCCCCCATCCCAGTGTCCACTAACAGTGCCCTCCTTCCCCCTATCCCAGTGTCCACTAGCAGTACCTTAATTCCCCCCATCCCTGTGTCCACTAACAGTGCCCTCCTTCCCCCTATCCCAGTGTCCACTAACAGTGCCCTCCATCCCCATATCCCAGTGTCCACTAACAGTGCCCTCCTTTCCCCTATCCCAGTGTCCACTAACAGTGCCTTCCTTCCCCATATCCCAGTGTCCACTAACAGTGCCCTCCTTCCCCCTATCCCAGTGTCCACTAGCAGTACCTTAATTCCCCAAATCCCAGTGTCCCCTAACAGTGCCCTCCTTCCCCTTATCCCAGTGTCCACTAACAGTGCCCTCCTTCCCCCTATCCCAGTGTCCACATGCAGTACCTTAATTCCCCCATCCCAGTGTCCACTAACAGTGCCCTCCTTCCCCCTATCCCAGTGTCCACTAGCAGTACCTTAATTCCCCCCATCCCTGTGTCCACTAACAGTGCCCTCCTTCCCCTTATCCCAGTGTCCACTAACAGTGCCCTCCTTCCCCCTATCCCAGTGTCCACATGCAGTACCTTAATTCCCCCATCCCAGTGTCCACTAACAGTGCCCTCCTTCCCCCTATCCCAGTGTCCACTAGCAGTACCTTAATTCCCCCCATCCCTGTGTCCACTAATAGTGCCCTCCTTTCCCCCTATCCCAGTGTCCACTAACAGTGCCCTCCTTCCCCATATCCCAGTGTCCACTAACAGTGCCCTCCTTTCCCCTATCCCAGTGTCCACTAACAGTGCCTTCCTTCCCCATATCCCAGTGTCCACTAACAGTGCCCTCCTTCCCCATATCCCAGTGTCCACATGCAGTACCTTAATTCCCCCATCCCAGTGTCCACTAACAGTGCCCTCCTTCCCCCTATCCCAGTGTCCACTAGCAGTACCTTAATTCCCCAAATCCCAGTGTCCACTAACAGTGCCCTCCTTCCCCCTATCCCAGTGTACACTAACAGTGCCCTCCTTACCCCTATCCCAGTGTCCACTAGCAGTACCTTAATTCCCCCCATCCCAGTGTCCACTTACAGTGCCCTCCTTCCCCCTATCCCAGTGTCCACTAGCAGTGCCTTAATTCCCCAATTCCCAGTGTCCACTAACAGTGCCCTCCTTCCCCCTATCCCAGTGTACACTAACAGTGCCCTCCTTCCCCCTATCCCAGTGTACACTAACAGTGCCCTCCTTCCCCTATCCCAGTGTCCACTAGCAGTACCTTAATTCCCCCCATCCCAGTGTCCACTAACAGTGCCCTCCTTCCCCCTATCCCAGTGTCCACAAGCAGTACCTTAATTCCTCAAATCCCAGTGTCCCCTAACAGTGCCCTCCTTCCCCATATCCCAGTGTCCACTAACAGTGCCCTCCTTCCCCCTATCCCAGTTTCCAAATACAGTGCCTCCCTTCCCCATATCCCAGTGTCCACTAACAGTGCCCTCCTTCCCCGTACCCCAGTGTCCAAATACAGTGCCCTCCTTCCCCCTATCCCAGTGTCCCCTAACAGTACCCTCCTTCCCCTTATCCCAGTGTCCACTAACAATGCCCTCCTTCCCCCTATCCCAGTGTCCACATGCAGTACCTTAATTCCCCCATCCCAGTGTCCACTAACAGTGCCCTCCTTCCCCCTATCCCAGTGTCCACTAGCAGTACCTTAATTCCCCCCATCCCTGTGTCCACTAACAGTGCCCTCCTTCCCCCTATCCCAGTGTCCCCTAACAGTGCCCTCCTTCCCCTTATCCCAGTGTCCACTAACAGTGCCCTCCTTCCCCCTATCCCAGTGTCCACATGCAGTACCTTAATTCCCCCATCCCAGTGTCCACTAACAGTGCCCTCCTTCCCCCTATCCCAGTGTCCACTAGCAGTACCTTAATTCCCCCCATCCCTGTGTCCACTAACAGTGCCCTCCTTCCCCCTATCCCAGTGTCCACTAACAGTGCCCTCCTTCCCCATATCCCAGTGTCCACTAACAGTGCCCTCCTTTCCCCTATCCCAGTGTCCACTAACAGTGCCTTCCTTCCCCATATCCCAGTGTCCACTAACAGTGCCCTCCTTCCCCCTTATCCCAGTGTCCACATGCAGTACCTTAATTCCCCCATCCCAGTGTCCACTAACAGTGCCTTCCTTCCCCCTATCCCAGTGTCCACTAGCAGTACCTTAATTCCCCAAATCCCAGTGTCCACTAACAGTGCCCTCCTTCCCCCTATCCCAGTGTACACTAACAGTAACCTCCTTACCCCTATCCCAGTGTCCACTAGCAGTACCTTAATTCCCCCCATCCCAGTGTCCACTTACAGTGACCTCCTTCCCCCTATCCCAGTGTCCACTAGCAGTGCCTTAATTCCCCAATTCCCAGTGTCCACTAACAGTGCCCTCCTTCCCCCTATCCCAGTGTACACTAACAGTGCCCTCCTTCCCCCTATCCCAGTGTACACTAACAGTGCCCTCCTTCCCCTATCCCAGTGTCCACTAGCAGTACCTTAATTCCCCCCACCCGAGTGTCCACTAACAGTGCCCTCCTTCCCCCTATCCCAGTGTCCACTAGCAGTACCTTAATTCCCCAAATCCCAGTGTCCACTAACAATGCTCTCCTTCCCCCTATCCCAGTGTACACTAACAGTGCCCTCCTTCCCCCTATCCCAGTGTCCACTAGCAGTACCTTAATTCCCCCCATCCCAGTGTCCACTAACAGTGCCCTCCTTCCCCCTATCCCAGTGTCCACTAGCAGTACCTTAATTCCCCAAATCCCAGTGTCCACTAACAGTGCCCTCCTTCCCCCTATCCCAGTGTACACTAACAGTGCCCTCCTTCCCCCTATCCCAGTGTCCACTAGCAGTACCTTAATTCCCCCCATACCAGTGTCCACTAACAGTGCCCTCCTTCCCCCTATCCCAGTGTCCACTAGCAGTACCTTAATTCCCCCCATCCCAGTGTCCACTTACAGTGCCCTCCTTCCCCCTATCCCAGTGTCCACTAGCAGTGCCTTAATTCCCCAATTCCCAGTGTCCACTAACAGTGCCCTCCTTCCCCCTATCCCAGTGTACACTAACAGTGCCCTCCTTCCCCCTATCCCAGTGTACACTAACAGTGCCCTCCTTCCCCTATCCCAGTGTCCACTAGCAGTACCTTAATTCCCCCCATCCCAGTGTCCACTAACAGTGCCCTCCTTCCCCCTATCCCAGTGTCCACTAGCAGTACCTTAATTCCTCAAATCCCAGTGTCCCCTAACAGTGCCCTCCTTCCCCATATCCCAGTGTCCACTAACAGTGCCCTCCTTCCCCCTATCCCAGTTTCCAAATACAGTGCCTCCCTTCCCCATATCCCAGTGTCCACTAACAGTGCCCTCCTTCCCCGTACCCCAGTGTCCAAATACAGTGCCCTCCTTCCCCCTATCCCAGTGTCCACTAACAGTGCCCTCCTTCTCCCTATCCCACTGTCCACTAGCAGTACCTTAATTCCCCCCACCCCAGTGTCCACTAACAGTGCCCTCTTTCCCCCTATCCCAGTGTCCACTAGCAGTACCTTAATTCCCCAAATCCCAGTGTCCACTAACAGTGCCCTCCTTCCCCCTATCCCAGTGTACACTAACAGTGCCCTCCTTCCCCCTATCCCAGTGTCCACTAGCAGTACCTTAATTCCCCCCATACCAGTGTCCACTAACAGTGCCCTCCTTCCCCCTATCCCAGTGTCCACTAGCAGTACCTTAATTCCCCCCATCCCAGTGTCCACTTACAGTGCCCTCCTTCCCCCTATCCCAGTGTCCACTAGCAGTGCCTTAATTCCCCAATTCCCAGTGTCCACTAACAGTGCCCTCCTTCCCCCTATCCCAGTGTACACTAACAGTGCCCTCCTTCCCCCTATCCCAGTGTACACTAACAGTGCCCTCCTTCCCCTATCCCAGTGTCCACTAGCAGTACCTTAATTCCCCCCATCCCAGTGTCCACTAACAGTGCCCTCCTTCCCCCTATCCCAGTGTCCACTAGCAGTACCTTAATTCCTCAAATCCCAGTGTCCCCTAACAGTGCCCTCCTTCCCCATATCCCAGTGTCCACTAACAGTGCCCTCCTTCCCCCTATCCCAGTTTCCAAATACAGTGCCTCCCTTCCCCATATCCCAGTGTCCACTAACAGTGCCCTCCTTCCCCGTACCCCAGTGTCCAAATACAGTGCCCTCCTTCCCCCTATCCCAGTGTCCACTAACAGTGCCCTCCTTCTCCCTATCCCACTGTCCACTAGCAGTACCTTAATTCCCCCCACCCCAGTGTCCACTAACAGTGCCCTCTTTCCCCCTATCCCAGTGTCCACTAGCAGTACCTTAATTCCCCAAATCCCAGTGTCCAAATACAGTGCCCTCCTTCCCCCTATCCCAGTGTCCACTAGCAGTACCTTAATTCCCCAAATCCCAGTGTCCAAATACAGTGCCCTCCTTCCCCCTATCCCAGTGTCCACTAACAGTGCCCTCCTTCTCCCTATCCCAGTGTCCACTAGCAGTACCTTAATTCCCCCCACCCGAGTGTCCACTAACAGTGCCCTCCTTCCCCCTATCCCAGTGTCCACTAGCAGTACCTTAATTCCCCAAATCCCAGTGTCCACTAACAATGCTCTCCTTCCCCCTATCCCAGTGTACACTAACAGTGCCCTCCTTCCCCCTATCCCAGTGTCCACTAGCAGTACCTTAATTCCCCCCATCCCAGTGTCCACTAACAGTGCCCTCCTTCCCCCTATCCCAGTGTCCACTAGCAGTACCTTAATTCCCCAAATCCCAGTGTCCACTAACAGTGCCCTCCTTCCCCCTATCCCAGTGTACACTAACAGTGCCCTCCTTCCCCCTATCCCAGTGTCCACTAGCAGTACCTTAATTCCCCCCATACCAGTGTCCACTAACAGTGCCCTCCTTCCCCCTATCCCAGTGTCCACTAGCAGTACCTTAATTCCCCAAATCCCAGTGTCCCTTAACAGTGCCCTCCTTCCCCTTATCCCAGTGTCCACTAACAGTGCCCTCCTTCCCCCTATCCCAGTGTCCACAAGCAGTACCTTAATTCTCCCCATCCCAGTGTCCACTAACAGTGCCCTCCAGACCCCTATCCCAGTGTCCACTAACAGTGCCCTCCTTCCCCCTATCCCAGTGTCCATTAACAGTGCCCTCCTTCCCCCTATCCCAGTGTCCACTAACAGTGCCCTCCTTCCCCATATCCCAGTGTCCACTAGCAGTACCTTAATTCCCCCAAACCCAGTGTCCACTAACAGTGCCCTCCTTCCCCCTATCCCAGTGTCCACTAGCAGTACCTTAATTCCCCAAATCCCAGTGTCCACTAACAGTGCCCTCCTTCCCCCTATCCCAGTGTACACTAACAGTGCCCTCCTTCCCCCTATCCCAGTGTCCACTAGCAGTACCTTAATTTCCCCCATCCCAGTGTCCACAAACAGTGCCCTCCTTCCCCCTATGCCAGTGTCCACTAACAGTGCCCTCCTTCCCCCTATCCCAGTGTCCACTAACAGTACCTTAATTCCACCCATCCCAGTGTCCACTAACAGTGCCCTCCTTCCCCCTATCCCAGTGTCCACTAACAGTGCCCTCCTGACCCCTATCCCAGTGTCCACTAACAGTGCCCTCCTTCCCCCTATCCCAGTGCCCACTAACAGTGCCCTCCTTCCCCCTATCCCAGTGAACACTAACACTTCCTTCCTTCCCCCTATCCCAGTGTCCACTAACACTGCCCTCCTTCCCCCTATCCCAGTGTCCAAATACAGTGCCTTCCTTCCCCATATCCCAGTGTCCACTAACAGTGCCCTCCTTCCCCCTACCCCAGTGTCCAAATACAGTGCCCTCCTTCCCCCTATCCCAGTGTCCAAATACAGTGCCCTCCTTCCCCCTATCACAATGTCCACTAACAGTGCCCTCCTTCCCCCTATCCCAGTGTCCACTAGCAGTACCTTAATTCCCCTCACCCCAGTGTCCACTAACAGTGCCCTCCTTCCCCCTGTCCCAGTGTCCACTAGCATGACCTTAATTCCCCCTATCCCAGTGTCCACTAACAGTGCCCTCCTTCCCCCTATCCCAGTGTACACTAACAGTGCCCTCCTTCCCCCTATCCCAATGTCCACCAGCAGTACCTTAATTCCCCCCATCCCAGTGTCCACTAACAGTGCCCTCCTTCCCCCTTATCCCAGTGTCCACATGCAGTACCTTAATTCCCCCATCCCAGTGTCCACTAACAGTGCCCTCCTTCCCCCTATCCCAGTGTCCACTAGCAGTACCTTAATTCCCCAAATCCCAGTGTCCACTAACATTGCCCTCCTTCCCCCTATCCCAGTGTACACTAACAGTAACCTCCTTACCCCTATCCCAGTGTCCACTAGCAGTACCTTAATTCCCCCCATCCCAGTGTCCACTGTCAGTGCCCTCCTTCCCCCTATCCCAGTGTCCACTAGCAGTACCTTAATTCCCCAAATCCCAGTGTCCCCTAACAGTGCCCTCCTTCCCCTTATCCCAGTGTCCACTAACAGTGCCCTCCTTCCCCTTATCCCAGTGTCCACATGCAGTACCTTAATTCCCCCATTCCAGTGTCCACTAACAGTGCCCTAATTCCCCCTATCCCAGTGTCCACTAGCAGTACCTTAATTCCCCCCATCCCTGTGTCCACTAACAGTGCCCTCCTTCCCCCTATCCCAGTGTCCCCTAACAGTGCCCTCCTTCCCCTTATCCCAGTGTCCACTAACAGTGCCCTCCTTCCCCCTATCCCAGTGTCCACATGCAGTACCTTAATTCCCCCATCCCAGTGTCCACTAACAGTGCCCTCCTTCCCCCTATCCCAGTGTCCACTAGCAGTACCTTAATTCCCCCCATCCCTGTGTCCACTAACAGTGCCCTCCTTCCCCCTATCCCAGTGTCCACTAACAGTGCCCTCCATCCCCATATCCCAGTGTCCACTAACAGTGCCCTCCTTTCCCCTATCCCAGTGTCCACTAACAGTGCCTTCCTTCCCCATATCCCAGTGTCCACTAACAGTGCCCTCCTTCCCCCTATCCCAGTGTCCACTAGCAGTACCTTAATTCCCCAAATCCCAGTGTCCCCTAACAGTGCCCTCCTTCCCCTTATCCCAGTGTCCACTAACAGTGCCCTCCTTCCCCCTATCCCAGTGTCCACATGCAGTACCTTAATTCCCCCATCCCAGTGTCCACTAACAGTGCCCTCCTTCCCCCTATCCCAGTGTCCACTAGCAGTACCTTAATTCCCCCCATCCCTGTGTCCACTAACAGTGCCCTCCTTCCCCTTATCCCAGTGTCCACTAACAGTGCCCTCCTTCCCCCTATCCCAGTGTCCACATGCAGTACCTTAATTCCCCCATCCCAGTGTCCACTAACAGTGCCCTCCTTCCCCCTATCCCAGTGTCCACTAGCAGTACCTTAATTCCCCCCATCCCTGTGTCCACTAATAGTGCCCTCCTTTCCCCCTATCCCAGTGTCCCCTAACAGTGCCCTCCTTCCCCTTATCCCAGTGTCCACTAACAGTGCCCTCCTTCCCCCTATCCCAGTGTCCACATGCAGTACCTTAATTCCCCCATCCCAGTGTCCACTAACAGTGCCCTCCTTCCCCCTATCCCAGTGTCCACTAGCAGTACCTTAATTCCCCCCATCCCTGTGTCCACTAACAGTGCCCTCCTTCCCCCTATCCCAGTGTCCACTAACAGTGCCCTCCATCCCCATATCCCAGTGTCCACTAACAGTGCCCTCCTTTCCCCTATCCCAGTGTCCACTAACAGTGCCTTCCTTCCCCATATCCCAGTGTCCACTAACAGTGCCCTCCTTCCCCCTATCCCAGTGTCCACTAGCAGTACCTTAATTCCCCAAATCCCAGTGTCCCCTAACAGTGCCCTCCTTCCCCTTATCCCAGTGTCCACTAACAGTGCCCTCCTTCCCCCTATCCCAGTGTCCACATGCAGTACCTTAATTCCCCCATCCCAGTGTCCACTAACAGTGCCCTCCTTCCCCCTATCCCAGTGTCCACTAGCAGTACCTTAATTCCCCCCATCCCTGTGTCCACTAACAGTGCCCTCCTTCCCCTTATCCCAGTGTCCACTAACAGTGCCCTCCTTCCCCCTATCCCAGTGTCCACATGCAGTACCTTAATTCCCCCATCCCAGTGTCCACTAACAGTGCCCTCCTTCCCCCTATCCCAGTGTCCACTAGCAGTACCTTAATTCCCCCCATCCCTGTGTCCACTAATAGTGCCCTCCTTTCCCCCTATCCCAGTGTCCACTAACAGTGCCCTCCTTCCCCATATCCCAGTGTCCACTAACAGTGCCCTCCTTTCCCCTATCCCAGTGTCCACTAACAGTGCCTTCCTTCCCCATATCCCAGTGTCCACTAACAGTGCCCTCCTTCCCCATATCCCAGTGTCCACATGCAGTACCTTAATTCCCCCATCCCAGTGTCCACTAACAGTGCCCTCCTTCCCCCTATCCCAGTGTCCACTAGCAGTACCTTAATTCCCCAAATCCCAGTGTCCACTAACAGTGCCCTCCTTCCCCCTATCCCAGTGTACACTAACAGTGCCCTCCTTACCCCTATCCCAGTGTCCACTAGCAGTACCTTAATTCCCCCCATCCCAGTGTCCACTTACAGTGCCCTCCTTCCCCCTATCCCAGTGTCCACTAGCAGTACCTTAATTCCCCCATCCCAGTGTCCACTATTAGTGCCCTCCTTCCCCCTATCCCAGTGTCCACTAGCAGTACCTTAATTCCCCAAATCCCAGTGTCCCCTAACAGTGCCCTCCTTCCCCTTATCCCAGTGTCCACTAACAGTGCCCTCCTTCCCCCTATCCCAGTGTCCACTAGCAGTACCTTAATTCCCCCCATCCCAGTGTCCACTAACAGTGCCCTCCTTCCCCCTATCCCAGTGTCCACTAGCAGTACCTTAATTCCCCAAATCCCAGTGTCCCCTAACAGTGCCCTCCTTCCCCCTACCCCAGTGTCCAAATACAGTGCGCTCCTTCCCCCTATCCCAGTGTCCACTAACAGTGCCCTCCTTCCCCCTATCCCAGTGTCCACTAGCAGTACCTTAATTCCCCCCACCCCAGTGTCCACTAACAGTGCCCTGCTTCCCCCTATCCCAGTGTCCACTAGCAGTACCTTAATTCCCCAAATCCCAGTGTCCACTAACAGTGCCCTCCTTCCCCCTATACCAGTGTACACTAACAGTGCCCTCCTTCCCCCTATCCCAGTGTCCACTAGCAGTACCTTAATTCCCCCCATCCCAGTGTCCACTGTCAGTGCCCTCCTTCCCCCTATCCCAGTGTCCACTAGCAGTACCTTAATTCCCCAAATCCCAGTGTCCCCTAACAGTGCCCTCCTTCCCCTTATCCCAGTGTCCACTAACAGTGCCCTCCTTCCCCTTATCCCAGTGTCCACATGCAGTACCTTAATTCCCCCATTCCAGTGTCCACTAACAGTGCCCTCCTTCCCCCTATCCCAGTGTCCACTAGCAGTACCTTAATTCCCCCCATCCCTGTGTCCACTAACAGTGCCCTCCTTCCCCCTATCCCAGTGTCCCCTAACAGTGCCCTCCTTCCCCTTATCCCAGTGTCCACTAACAGTGCCCTCCTTCCCCCTATCCCAGTGTCCACATGCAGTACCTTAATTCCCCCATCCCAGTGTCCACTAACAGTGCCCTCCTTCCCCCTATCCCAGTGTCCACTAGCAGTACCTTAATTCCCCCCATCCCTGTGTCCACTAACAGTGCCCTCCTTCCCCCTATCCCAGTGTCCACTAACAGTGCCCTCCATCCCCATATCCCAGTGTCCACTAACAGTGCCCTCCTTTCCCCTATCCCAGTGTCCACTAACAGTGCCTTCCTTCCCCATATCCCAGTGTCCACTAACAGTGCCCTCCTTCCCCCTATCCCAGTGTCCACTAGCAGTACCTTAATTCCCCAAATCCCAGTGTCCCCTAACAGTGCCCTCCTTCCCCTTATCCCAGTGTCCACTAACAGTGCCCTCCTTCCCCCTATCCCAGTGTCCACATGCAGTACCTTAATTCCCCCATCCCAGTGTCCACTAACAGTGCCCTCCTTCCCCCTATCCCAGTGTCCACTAGCAGTACCTTAATTCCCCCCATCCCTGTGTCCACTAACAGTGCCCTCCTTCCCCTTATCCCAGTGTCCACTAACAGTGCCCTCCTTCCCCCTATCCCAGTGTCCACATGCAGTACCTTAATTCCCCCATCCCAGTGTCCACTAACAGTGCCCTCCTTCCCCCTATCCCAGTGTCCACTAGCAGTACCTTAATTCCCCCCATCCCTGTGTCCACTAATAGTGCCCTCCTTTCCCCCTATCCCAGTGTCCCCTAACAGTGCCCTCCTTCCCCTTATCCCAGTGTCCACTAACAGTGCCCTCCTTCCCCCTATCCCAGTGTCCACATGCAGTACCTTAATTCCCCCATCCCAGTGTCCACTAACAGTGCCCTCCTTCCCCCTATCCCAGTGTCCACTAGCAGTACCTTAATTCCCCCCATCCCTGTGTCCACTAACAGTGCCCTCCTTCCCCCTATCCCAGTGTCCACTAACAGTGCCCTCCATCCCCATATCCCAGTGTCCACTAACAGTGCCCTCCTTTCCCCTATCCCAGTGTCCACTAACAGTGCCTTCCTTCCCCATATCCCAGTGTCCACTAACAGTGCCCTCCTTCCCCCTATCCCAGTGTCCACTAGCAGTACCTTAATTCCCCAAATCCCAGTGTCCCCTAACAGTGCCCTCCTTCCCCTTATCCCAGTGTCCACTAACAGTGCCCTCCTTCCCCCTATCCCAGTGTCCACATGCAGTACCTTAATTCCCCCATCCCAGTGTCCACTAACAGTGCCCTCCTTCCCCCTATCCCAGTGTCCACTAGCAGTACCTTAATTCCCCCCATCCCTGTGTCCACTAACAGTGCCCTCCTTCCCCTTATCCCAGTGTCCACTAACAGTGCCCTCCTTCCCCCTATCCCAGTGTCCACATGCAGTACCTTAATTCCCCCATCCCAGTGTCCACTAACAGTGCCCTCCTTCCCCCTATCCCAGTGTCCACTAGCAGTACCTTAATTCCCCCCATCCCTGTGTCCACTAATAGTGCCCTCCTTTCCCCCTATCCCAGTGTCCACTAACAGTGCCCTCCTTCCCCATATCCCAGTGTCCACTAACAGTGCCCTCCTTTCCCCTATCCCAGTGTCCACTAACAGTGCCTTCCTTCCCCATATCCCAGTGTCCACTAACAGTGCCCTCCTTCCCCATATCCCAGTGTCCACATGCAGTACCTTAATTCCCCCATCCCAGTGTCCACTAACAGTGCCCTCCTTCCCCCTATCCCAGTGTCCACTAGCAGTACCTTAATTCCCCAAATCCCAGTGTCCACTAACAGTGCCCTCCTTCCCCCTATCCCAGTGTACACTAACAGTGCCCTCCTTACCCCTATCCCAGTGTCCACTAGCAGTACCTTAATTCCCCCCATCCCAGTGTCCACTTACAGTGCCCTCCTTCCCCCTATCCCAGTGTCCACTAGCAGTGCCTTAATTCCCCAATTCCCAGTGTCCACTAACAGTGCCCTCCTTCCCCCTATCCCAGTGTACACTAACAGTGCCCTCCTTCCCCCTATCCCAGTGTACACTAACAGTGCCCTCCTTCCCCTATCCCAGTGTCCACTAGCAGTACCTTAATTCCCCCCATCCCAGTGTCCACTAACAGTGCCCTCCTTCCCCCTATCCCAGTGTCCACTAGCAGTACCTTAATTCCTCAAATCCCAGTGTCCCCTAACAGTGCCCTCCTTCCCCATATCCCAGTGTCCACTAACAGTGCCCTCCTTCCCCCTATCCCAGTTTCCAAATACAGTGCCTCCCTTCCCCATATCCCAGTGTCCACTAACAGTGCCCTCCTTCCCCGTACCCCAGTGTCCAAATACAGTGCCCTCCTTCCCCCTATCCCAGTGTCCCCTAACAGTACCCTCCTTCCCCTTATCCCAGTGTCCACTAACAATGCCCTCCTTCCCCCTATCCCAGTGTCCACATGCAGTACCTTAATTCCCCCATCCCAGTGTCCACTAACAGTGCCCTCCTTCCCCCTATCCCAGTGTCCACTAGCAGTACCTTAATTCCCCCCATCCCTGTGTCCACTAACAGTGCCCTCCTTCCCCCTATCCCAGTGTCCCCTAACAGTGCCCTCCTTCCCCTTATCCCAGTGTCCACTAACAGTGCCCTCCTTCCCCCTATCCCAGTGTCCACATGCAGTACCTTAATTCCCCCATCCCAGTGTCCACTAACAGTGCCCTCCTTCCCCCTATCCCAGTGTCCACTAGCAGTACCTTAATTCCCCCCATCCCTGTGTCCACTAACAGTGCCCTCCTTCCCCCTATCCCAGTGTCCACTAACAGTGCCCTCCTTCCCCATATCCCAGTGTCCACTAACAGTGCCCTCCTTTCCCCTATCCCAGTGTCCACTAACAGTGCCTTCCTTCCCCATATCCCAGTGTCCACTAACAGTGCCCTCCTTCCCCCTTATCCCAGTGTCCACATGCAGTACCTTAATTCCCCCATCCCAGTGTCCACTAACAGTGCCTTCCTTCCCCCTATCCCAGTGTCCACTAGCAGTACCTTAATTCCCCAAATCCCAGTGTCCACTAACAGTGCCCTCCTTCCCCCTATCCCAGTGTACACTAACAGTAACCTCCTTACCCCTATCCCAGTGTCCACTAGCAGTACCTTAATTCCCCCCATCCCAGTGTCCACTTACAGTGACCTCCTTCCCCCTATCCCAGTGTCCACTAGCAGTGCCTTAATTCCCCAATTCCCAGTGTCCACTAACAGTGCCCTCCTTCCCCCTATCCCAGTGTACACTAACAGTGCCCTCCTTCCCCCTATCCCAGTGTACACTAACAGTGCCCTCCTTCCCCTATCCCAGTGTCCACTAGCAGTACCTTAATTCCCCCCACCCGAGTGTCCACTAACAGTGCCCTCCTTCCCCCTATCCCAGTGTCCACTAGCAGTACCTTAATTCCCCAAATCCCAGTGTCCACTAACAATGCTCTCCTTCCCCCTATCCCAGTGTACACTAACAGTGCCCTCCTTCCCCCTATCCCAGTGTCCACTAGCAGTACCTTAATTCCCCCCATCCCAGTGTCCACTAACAGTGCCCTCCTTCCCCCTATCCCAGTGTCCACTAGCAGTACCTTAATTCCCCAAATCCCAGTGTCCACTAACAGTGCCCTCCTTCCCCCTATCCCAGTGTACACTAACAGTGCCCTCCTTCCCCCTATCCCAGTGTCCACTAGCAGTACCTTAATTCCCTCCATACCAGTGTCCACTAACAGTGCCCTCCTTCCCCCTATCCCAGTGTCCACTAGCAGTACCTTAATTCCCCCCATCCCAGTGTCCACTTACAGTGCCCTCCTTCCCCCTATCCCAGTGTCCACTAGCAGTGCCTTAATTCCCCAATTCCCAGTGTCCACTAACAGTGCCCTCCTTCCCCCTATCCCAGTGTACACTAACAGTGCCCTCCTTCCCCCTATCCCAGTGTACACTAACAGTGCCCTCCTTCCCCTATCCCAGTGTCCACTAGCAGTACCTTAATTCCCCCCATCCCAGTGTCCACTAACAGTGCCCTCCTTCCCCCTATCCCAGTGTCCACTAGCAGTACCTTAATTCCTCAAATCCCAGTGTCCCCTAACAGTGCCCTCCTTCCCCATATCCCAGTGTCCACTAACAGTGCCCTCCTTCCCCCTATCCCAGTTTCCAAATACAGTGCCTCCCTTCCCCATATCCCAGTGTCCACTAACAGTGCCCTCCTTCCCCGTACCCCAGTGTCCAAATACAGTGCCCTCCTTCCCCCTATCCCAGTGTCCACTAACAGTGCCCTCCTTCTCCCTATCCCACTGTCCACTAGCAGTACCTTAATTCCCCCCACCCCAGTGTCCACTAACAGTGCCCTCTTTCCCCCTATCCCAGTGTCCACTAGCAGTACCTTAATTCCCCAAATCCCAGTGTCCACTAACAGTGCCCTCCTTCCCCCTATCCCAGTGTACACTAACAGTGCCCTCCTTCCCCCTATCCCAGTGTCCACTAGCAGTACCTTAATTCCCCCCATACCAGTGTCCACTAACAGTGCCCTCCTTCCCCCTATCCCAGTGTCCACTAGCAGTACCTTAATTCCCCCCATCCCAGTGTCCACTTACAGTGCCCTCCTTCCCCCTATCCCAGTGTCCACTAGCAGTGCCTTAATTCCCCAATTCCCAGTGTCCACTAACAGTGCCCTCCTTCCCCCTATCCCAGTGTACACTAACAGTGCCCTCCTTCCCCCTATCCCAGTGTACACTAACAGTGCCCTCCTTCCCCTATCCCAGTGTCCACTAGCAGTACCTTAATTCCCCCCATCCCAGTGTCCACTAACAGTGCCCTCCTTCCCCCTATCCCAGTGTCCACTAGCAGTACCTTAATTCCTCAAATCCCAGTGTCCCCTAACAGTGCCCTCCTTCCCCATATCCCAGTGTCCACTAACAGTGCCCTCCTTCCCCCTATCCCAGTTTCCAAATACAGTGCCTCCCTTCCCCATATCCCAGTGTCCACTAACAGTGCCCTCCTTCCCCGTACCCCAGTGTCCAAATACAGTGCCCTCCTTCCCCCTATCCCAGTGTCCACTAACAGTGCCCTCCTTCTCCCTATCCCACTGTCCACTAGCAGTACCTTAATTCCCCCCACCCCAGTGTCCACTAACAGTGCCCTCTTTCCCCCTATCCCAGTGTCCACTAGCAGTACCTTAATTCCCCAAATCCCAGTGTCCAAATACAGTGCCCTCCTTCCCCCTATCCCAGTGTCCACTAGCAGTACCTTAATTCCCCAAATCCCAGTGTCCAAATACAGTGCCCTCCTTCCCCCTATCCCAGTGTCCACTAACAGTGCCCTCCTTCTCCCTATCCCAGTGTCCACTAGCAGTACCTTAATTCCCCCCACCCGAGTGTCCACTAACAGTGCCCTCCTTCCCCCTATCCCAGTGTCCACTAGCAGTACCTTAATTCCCCAAATCCCAGTGTCCACTAACAATGCTCTCCTTCCCCCTATCCCAGTGTACACTAACAGTGCCCTCCTTCCCCCTATCCCAGTGTCCACTAGCAGTACCTTAATTCCCCCCATCCCAGTGTCCACTAACAGTGCCCTCCTTCCCCCTATCCCAGTGTCCACTAGCAGTACCTTAATTCCCCAAATCCCAGTGTCCACTAACAGTGCCCTCCTTCCCCCTATCCCAGTGTACACTAACAGTGCCCTCCTTCCCCCTATCCCAGTGTCCACTAGCAGTACCTTAATTCCCCCCATACCAGTGTCCACTAACAGTGCCCTCCTTCCCCCTATCCCAGTGTCCACTAGCAGTACCTTAATTCCCCAAATCCCAGTGTCCCTTAACAGTGCCCTCCTTCCCCTTATCCCAGTGTCCACTAACAGTGCCCTCCTTCCCCCTATCCCAGTGTCCACAAGCAGTACCTTAATTCTCCCCATCCCAGTGTCCACTAACAGTGCCCTCCAGACCCCTATCCCAGTGTCCACTAACAGTGCCCTCCTTCCCCCTATCCCAGTGTCCATTAACAGTGCCCTCCTTCCCCCTATCCCAGTGTCCACTAACAGTGCCCTCCTTCCCCATATCCCAGTGTCCACTAGCAGTACCTTAATTCCCCCAAACCCAGTGTCCACTAACAGTGCCCTCCTTCCCCCTATCCCAGTGTCCACTAGCAGTACCTTAATTCCCCAAATCCCAGTGTCCACTAACAGTGCCCTCCTTCCCCCTATCCCAGTGTACACTAACAGTGCCCTCCTTCCCCCTATCCCAGTGTCCACTAGCAGTACCTTAATTTCCCCCATCCCAGTGTCCACAAACAGTGCCCTCCTTCCCCCTATCCCAGTGTCCACTAACAGTGCCCTCCTTCCCCCTATCCCAGTGTCCACTAACAGTACCTTAATTCCACCCATCCCAGTGTCCACTAACAGTGCCCTCCTTCCCCCTATCCCAGTGTCCACTAACAGTGCCCTCCTGACCCCTATCCCAGTGTCCACTAACAGTGCCCTCCTTCCCCCTATCCCAGTGCCCACTAACAGTGCCCTCCTTCCCCCTATCCCAGTGAACACTAACACTTCCTTCCTTCCCCCTATCCCAGTGTCCACTAACACTGCCCTCCTTCCCCCTATCCCAGTGTCCAAATACAGTGCCTTCCTTCCCCATATCCCAGTGTCCACTAACAGTGCCCTCCTTCCCCCTACCCCAGTGTCCAAATACAGTGCCCTCCTTCCCCCTATCCCAGTGTCCAAATACAGTGCCCTCCTTCCCCCTATCACAATGTCCACTAACAGTGCCCTCCTTCCCCCTATCCCAGTGTCCACTAGCAGTACCTTAATTCCCCTCACCCCAGTGTCCACTAACAGTGCCCTCCTTCCCCCTGTCCCAGTGTCCACTAGCATGACCTTAATTCCCCCTATCCCAGTGTCCACTAACAGTGCCCTCCTTCCCCCTATCCCAGTGTACACTAACAGTGCCCTCCTTCCCCCTATCCCAATGTCCACCAGCAGTACCTTAATTCCCCCCATCCCAGTGTCCACTAACAGTGCCCTCCTTCCCCCTTATCCCAGTGTCCACATGCAGTACCTTAATTCCCCCATCCCAGTGTCCACTAACAGTGCCCTCCTTCCCCCTATCCCAGTGTCCACTAGCAGTACCTTAATTCCCCAAATCCCAGTGTCCACTAACATTGCCCTCCTTCCCCCTATCCCAGTGTACACTAACAGTAACCTCCTTACCCCTATCCCAGTGTCCACTAGCAGTACCTTAATTCCCCCCATCCCAGTGTCCACTTACAGTGCCCTCCTTCCCCCTATCCCAGTGTCCACTAGCAGTGCCTTAATTCCCCAATTCCCAGTGTCCACTAACAGTGCCCTCCTTCCCCCTATCCCAGTGTACACTAACAGTGCCCTCCTTCCCCCTATCCCAGTGTACACTAACAGTGCCCTCCTTCCCCTATCCCAGTGTCCACTAGCAGTACCTTAATTCCCCCCATCCCAGTGTCCACTAACAGTGCCCTCCTTCCCCCTATCCCAGTGTCCACTAGCAGTACCTTAATTCCTCAAATCCCAGTGTCCCCTAACAGTGCCCTCCTTCCCCATATCCCAGTGTCCACTAACAGTGCCCTCCTTCCCCCTATCCCAGTTTCCAAATACAGTGCCTCCCTTCCCCATATCCCAGTGTCCACTAACAGTGCCCTCCTTCCCCGTACCCCAGTGTCCAAATACAGTGCCCTCCTTCCCCCTATCCCAGTGTCCACTAACAGTGCCCTCCTTCTCCCTATCCCACTGTCCACTAGCAGTACCTTAATTCCCCCCACCCCAGTGTCCACTAACAGTGCCCTCTTTCCCCCTATCCCAGTGTCCACTAGCAGTACCTTAATTCCCCAAATCCCAGTGTCCAAATACAGTGCCCTCCTTCCCCCTATCCCAGTGTCCACTAGCAGTACCTTAATTCCCCAAATCCCAGTGTCCAAATACAGTGCCCTCCTTCCCCCTATCCCAGTGTCCACTAACAGTGCCCTCCTTCTCCCTATCCCAGTGTCCACTAGCAGTACCTTAATTCCCCCCACCCGAGTGTCCACTAACAGTGCCCTCCTTCCCCCTATCCCAGTGTCCACTAGCAGTACCTTAATTCCCCAAATCCCAGTGTCCACTAACAATGCTCTCCTTCCCCCTATCCCAGTGTACACTAACAGTGCCCTCCTTCCCCCTATCCCAGTGTCCACTAGCAGTACCTTAATTCCCCCCATCCCAGTGTCCACTAACAGTGCCCTCCTTCCCCCTATCCCATTGTCCACTAGCAGTACCTTAATTCCCCCTATCCCAGTGTACACTAACAGTGCCCTCCTTCCCCCTATCCCAGTGTACACTAACAGTGCCCTCCTTCCACTATCCCAGTGTCCACTAGCAGTACCTTAATTCCCCCCATCCCAGTGTCCACTAACAGTGCCCTCCTTCCCCCTATCCCAGTGTCCACTAGCAGTACCTTAATTCCTCAAATCCCAGTGTCCCCTAACAGTGCCCTCCTTCCCCATATCCCAGTGTCCACTAACAGTGCCCTCCTTCCCCCTATCCCAGTTTCCAAATACAGTGCCTCCCTTCCCCATATCCCAGTGTCCACTAACAGTGCCCTCCTTCCCCGTACCCCAGTGTCCAAATACAGTGCCCTCCTTCCCCCTATCCCAGTGTCCACTAACAGTGCCCTCCTTCTCCCTATCCCACTGTCCACTAGCAGTACCTTAATTCCCCCCACCCCAGTGTCCACTAACAGTGCCCTCTTTCCCCCTATCCCAGTGTCCACTAGCAGTACCTTAATTCCCCAAATCCCAGTGTCCAAATACAGTGCCCTCCTTCCCCCTATCCCAGTGTCCACTAGCAGTACCTTAATTCCCCAAATCCCAGTGTCCAAATACAGTGCCCTCCTTCCCCCTATCCCAG
This sequence comes from Oncorhynchus mykiss, assembly GCF_057628025.1. Lineage (NCBI taxonomy): Eukaryota > Metazoa > Chordata > Actinopteri > Salmoniformes > Salmonidae > Oncorhynchus > Oncorhynchus mykiss. The sequence goes on along the minus strand of NC_143047.1, from coordinate 28,739,903 downwards.
TGTCCACTAACAGTGCCCTCCTTCTCCCTATCCCAGTGTCCACTAGCAGTACCTTAATTCCCCCCACCCGAGTGTCCACTAACAGTGCCCTCCTTCCCCCTATCCCAGTGTCCACTAGCAGTACCTTAATTCCCCAAATCCCAGTGTCCACTAACAATGCTCTCCTTCCCCCTATCCCAGTGTACACTAACAGTGCCCTCCTTCCCCCTATCCCAGTGTCCACTAGCAGTACCTTAATTCCCCCCATCCCAGTGTCCACTAACAGTGCCCTCCTTCCCCCTATCCCAGTGTCCACTAGCAGTACCTTAATTCCCCAAATCCCAGTGTCCACTAACAGTGCCCTCCTTCCCCCTATCCCAGTGTACACTAACAGTGCCCTCCTTCCCCCTATCCCAGTGTCCACTAGCAGTACCTTAATTCCCCCCATACCAGTGTCCACTAACAGTGCCCTCCTTCCCCCTATCCCAGTGTCCACTAGCAGTACCTTAATTCCCCAAATCCCAGTGTCCCTTAACAGTGCCCTCCTTCCCCTTATCCCAGTGTCCACTAACAGTGCCCTCCTTCCCCCTATCCCAGTGTCCACAAGCAGTACCTTAATTCTCCCCATCCCAGTGTCCACTAACAGTGCCCTCCAGACCCCTATCCCAGTGTCCACTAACAGTGCCCTCCTTCCCCCTATCCCAGTGTCCATTAACAGTGCCCTCCTTCCCCATATCCCAGTGTCCACTAGCAGTACCTTAATTCCCCCAAACCCAGTGTCCACTAACAGTGCCCTCCTTCCCCCTATCCCAGTGTCCACTAGCAGTACCTTAATTCCCCAAATCCCAGTGTCCACTAACAGTGCCCTCCTTCCCCCTATCCCAGTGTACACTAACAGTGCCCTCCTTCCCCCTATCCCAGTGTCCACTAACAGTACCTTAATTCCACCCATCCCAGTGTCCACTAACAGTGCCCTCCTTCCCCCTATCCCAGTGTCCACTAACAGTGCCCTCCTGACCCCTATCCCAGTGTCCACTAACAGTGCCCTCCTTCCCCCTATCCCAGTGCCCACTAACAGTGCCCTCCTTCCCCCTATCCCAGTGAACACTAACACTTCCTTCCTTCCCCCTATCCCAGTGTCCACTAACACTGCCCTCCTTCCCCCTATCCCAGTGTCCAAATACAGTGCCTTCCTTCCCCATATCCCAGTGTCCACTAACAGTGCCCTCCTTCCCCCTACCCCAGTGTCCAAATACAGTGCCCTCCTTCCCCCTATCCCAGTGTCCAAATACAGTGCCTTCCTTCCCCATATCCCAGTGTCCACTAACAGTGCCCTCCTTCCCCCTACCCCAGTGTCCAAATACAGTGCCCTCCTTCCCCCTATCCCAATGTCCACTAACAGTGCCCTCCTTCCCCCTATCCCAGTGTCCACTAGCAGTACCTTAATTCCCCTCACCCCAGTGTCCACTAACAGTGCCCTCCTTCCCCCTGTCCCAGTGTCCACTAGCATGACCTTAATTCCCCCTATCCCAGTGTCCACTAACAGTGCCCTCCTTCCCCCTATCCCAGTGTACACTAACAGTGCCCTCCTTCCCCCTATCCCAATGTCCACTAGCAGTACCTTAATTCCCCCCATCCCAGTGTCCACTAACAGTGCCCTCCTTCCCCCTATCCCAGTGTCCACTAGCAGTACCTTAATTCCCCAAATCCCAGTGTCCCCTAACAGTGCCCTCCTTCCCCTTATCCCAGTGTCCACTAACAGTGCCCTCCTTCCCCCTATCCCAGTGTGCACTAGCAGTACCTTAATTCCCCAAATCCCAGTGTCCAAATACAGTGCCCTCCTTCCCCCTATCCCAGTGTCCACTAGCAGTACCTTAATTCGCCAAATCCCAGTGTCCAAATACAGTGCCCTCCTTCCCCCTATCCCAGTGTCCACTAACAGTGCCCTCCTTCTCCCTATCCCAGTGTCCACTAGCAGTACCTTAATACCCCCCACCCGAGTGTCCACTAACAGTGCCCTCCTTCCCCCTATCCCAGTGTCCACTAGCAGTACCTTAATTCCCCAAATCCCAGTGTCCACTAACAATGCTCTCCTTCCCCCTATCCCAGTGTACACTAACAGTGCCCTCCTTCCCCCTATCCCAGTGTCCACTAGCAGTACCTTAATTCCCCCCATCCCAGTGTCCACTAACAGTGCCCTCCTTCCCCCTATCCCAGTGTCCACTAGCAGTACCTTAATTCCCCAAATCCCAGTGTCCACTAACAGTGCCCTCCTTCCCCCTATCCCAGTGTACACTAACAGTGCCCTCCTTCCCCCTATCCCAGTGTCCACTAACAATGCTCTCCTTCCCCCTATCCCAGTGTACACTAACAGTGCCCTCCTTCCCCCTATCCCAGTGTCCACTAGCAGTACCTTAATTCCCCCCATCCCAGTGTCCACTAACAGTGCCCTCCTTCCCCCTATCCCAGTGTCCACTAGCAGTACCTTAATTCCCCAAATCCCAGTGTCCACTAACAGTGCCCTCCTTCCCCCTATCCCAGTGTACACTAACAGTGCCCTCCTTCCCCCTATCCCAGTGTCCACTAGCAGTACCTTAATTCCCCCCATACCAGTGTCCACTAACAGTGCCCTCCTTCCCCCTATCCCAGTGTCCACTAGCAGTACCTTAATTCCCCAAATCCCAGTGTCCCTTAACAGTGCCCTCCTTCCCCTTATCCCAGTGTCCACTAACAGTGCCCTCCTTCCCCCTATCCCAGTGTCCACAAGCAGTACCTTAATTCTCCCCATCCCAGTGTCCACTAACAGTGCCCTCCAGACCCCTATCCCAGTGTCCACTAACAGTGCCCTCCTTCCCCCTATCCCAGTGTCCATTAACAGTGCCCTCCTTCCCCATATCCCAGTGTCCACTAGCAGTACCTTAATTCCCCCAAACCCAGTGTCCACTAACAGTGCCCTCCTTCCCCCTATCCCAGTGTCCACTAGCAGTACCTTAATTCCCCAAATCCCAGTGTCCACTAACAGTGCCCTCCTTCCCCCTATCCCAGTGTACACTAACAGTGCCCTCCTTCCCCCTATCCCAGTGTCCCCTAACAGTACCTTAATTCCACCCATCCCAGTGTCCACTAACAGTGCCCTCCTTCCCCCTATCCCAGTGTCCACTAACAGTGCCCTCCTGACCCCTATCCCAGTGTCCACTAACAGTGCCCTCCTTCCCCCTATCCCAGTGCCCACTAACAGTGCCCTCCTTCCCCCTATCCCAGTGAACACTAACACTTCCTTCCTTCCCCCTATCCCAGTGTCCACTAACACTGCCCTCCTTCCCCCTATCCCAGTGTCCAAATACAGTGCCTTCCTTCCCCATATCCCAGTGTCCACTAACAGTGCCCTCCTTCCCCCTACCCCAGTGTCCAAATACAGTGCCCTCCTTCCCCCTATCCCAGTGTGCACTAGCAGTACCTTAATTCCCCAAATCCCAGTGTCCAAATACAGTGCCCTCCTTCCCCCTATCCCAGTGTCCACTAGCAGTACCTTAATTCGCCAAATCCCAGTGTCCAAATACAGTGCCCTCCTTCCCCCTATCCCAGTGTCCACTAACAGTGCCCTCCTTCTCCCTATCCCAGTGTCCACTAGCAGTACCTTAATACCCCCCACCCGAGTGTCCACTAACAGTGCCCTCCTTCCCCCTATCCCAGTGTCCACTAGCAGTACCTTAATTCCCCAAATCCCAGTGTCCACTAACACTGCCCTCCTGACCCCTATCCCAGTGTACACTAACAGTGCCCTCCTTCCCCCTATCCCAGTGTCCACTAGCAGTACCTTAATTCCCCCCATCCCAGTGTCCACTAACAGTGCCCTCCTTCCCCCTATCCCAGTGTCCACTAGCAGTACCTTAATTCCCCAAATCCCAGTGTCCACTAACAGTGCCCTCCTTCCCCCTATCCCAGTGTACACTAACAGTGCCCTCCTTCCCCCTATCCCAGTGTCCACTAACAATGCTCTCCTTCCCCCTATCCCAGTGTACACTAACAGTGCCCTCCTTCCCCCTATCCCAGTGTCCACTAGCAGTACCTTAATTCCCCCCATCCCAGTGTCCACTAACAGTGCCCTCCTTCCCCCTATCCCAGTGTCCACTAGCAGTACCTTAATTCCCCAAATCCCAGTGTCCACTAACAGTGCCCTCCTTCCCCCTATCCCAGTGTACACTAACAGTGCCCTCCTTCCCCCTATCCCAGTGTCCACTAGCAGTACCTTAATTCCCCCCATACCAGTGTCCACTAACAGTGCCCTCCTTCCCCCTATCCCAGTGTCCACTAGCAGTACCTTAATTCCCCAAATCCCAGTGTCCCTTAACAGTGCCCTCCTTCCCCTTATCCCAGTGTCCACTAACAGTGCCCTCCTTCCCCCTATCCCAGTGTCCACAAGCAGTACCTTAATTCTCCCCATCCCAGTGTCCACTAACAGTGCCCTCCAGACCCCTATCCCAGTGTCCACTAACAGTGCCCTCCTTCCCCCTATCCCAGTGTCCATTAACAGTGCCCTCCTTCCCCATATCCCAGTGTCCACTAGCAGTACCTTAATTCCCCCAAACCCAGTGTCCACTAACAGTGCCCTCCTTCCCCCTATCCCAGTGTCCACTAGCAGTACCTTAATTCCCCAAATCCCAGTGTCCACTAACAGTGCCCTCCTTCCCCCTATCCCAGTGTACACTAACAGTGCCCTCCTTCCCCCTATCCCAGTGTCCCCTAACAGTACCTTAATTCCACCCATCCCAGTGTCCACTAACAGTGCCCTCCTTCCCCCTATCCCAGTGTCCACTAACAGTGCCCTCCTGACCCCTATCCCAGTGTCCACTAACAGTGCCCTCCTTCCCCCTATCCCAGTGCCCACTAACAGTGCCCTCCTTCCCCCTATCCCAGTGAACACTAACACTTCCTTCCTTCCCCCTATCCCAGTGTCCACTAACACTGCCCTCCTTCCCCCTATCCCAGTGTCCAAATACAGTGCCTTCCTTCCCCATATCCCAGTGTCCACTAACAGTGCCCTCCTTCCCCCTACCCCAGTGTCCAAATACAGTGCCCTCCTTCCCCCTATCCCAGTGTCCAAATACAGTGCCTTCCTTCCCCATATCCCAGTGTCCACTAACAGCGCCCTCCTTCCCCCTACCCCAGTGTCCAAATACAGTGCCCTCCTTCCCCCTATCCCAATGTCCACTAACAGTGCCCTCCTTCCCCCTATCCCAGTGTCCACTAGCAGTACCTTAATTCCCCTCACCCCAGTGTCCACTAACAGTGCCCTCCTTCCCCCTGTCCCAGTGTCCACTAGCATGACCTTAATTCCCCCTATCCCAGTGTCCACTAACAGTGCCCTCCTTCCCCCTATCCCAGTGTACACTAACAGTGCCCTCCTTCCCCCTATCCCAATGTCCACTAGCAGTACCTTAATTCCCCCCATCCCAGTGTCCACTAACAGTGCCCTCCTTCCCCCTATCCCAGTGTCCACTAGCAGTACCTTAATTCCCCAAATCCCAGTGTCCCCTAACAGTGCCCTCCTTCCCCTTATCCCAGTGTCCACTAACAGTGCCCTCCTTCCCCCTATCCCAGTGTCCACTAGCAGTACCTTAATTCCCCAAATCCCAGTGTCCAAATACAGTGCCCTCCTTCCCCCTATCCCAGTGTCCACTAGCAGTACCTTAATTCGCCAAATCCCAGTGTCCAAATCCAGTGCCCTCCTTCCCCCTATCCCAGTGTCCACTAACAGTGCCCTCCTTCTCCCTATCCCAGTGTCCACTAGCAGTACCTTAATACCCCCCACCCGAGTGTCCACTAACAGTGCCCTCCTTCCCCCTATCCCAGTGTCCACTAGCAGTACCTTAATTCCCCAAATCCCAGTGTCCACTAACAATGCTCTCCTTCCCCCTATCCCAGTGTACACTAACAGTGCCCTCCTTCCCCCTATCCCAGTGTCCACTAACAGTGCCCTCCTTCCCCCTATCCCAGTGTCCACTAACAGTACCTTAATTCCACCCATCCCAGTGTCCACTAACAGTGCCCTCCTTCCCCCTATCCCAGTGTCCACTAACAGTGCCCTCCTGACCCCTATCCCAGTGTCCACTAACAGTGCCCTCCTTCCCCCTATCCCAGTGCCCACTAACAGTGCCCTCCTTCCCCCTATCCCAGTGAACACTAACACTTCCTTCCTTCCCCCTATCCCAGTGTCCACTAACACTGCCCTCCTTCCCCCTATCCCAGTGTCCAAATACAGTGCCTTCCTTCCCCATATCCCAGTGTCCACTAACAGTGCCCTCCTTCCCCCTACCCCAGTGTCCAAATACAGTGCCCTCCTTCCCCCTATCCCAGTGTCCAAATACAGTGCCTTCCTTCCCCATATCCCAGTGTCCACTAACAGCGCCCTCCTTCCCCCTACCCCAGTGTCCAAATACAGTGCCCTCCTTCCCCCTATCCCAATGTCCACTAACAGTGCCCTCCTTCCCCCTATCCCAGTGTCCACTAGCAGTACCTTAATTCCCCTCACCCCAGTGTCCACTAACAGTGCCCTCCTTCCCCCTGTCCCAGTGTCCACTAGCATGACCTTAATTCCCCCTATCCCAGTGTCCACTAACAGTGCCCTCCTTCCCCCTATCCCAGTGTACACTAACAGTGCCCTCCTTCCCCCTATCCCAATGTACACTAGCAGTACCTTAATTCCCCCCATCCCAGTGTCCACTAACAGTGCCCTCCTTCCCCCTATCCCAGTGTCCACTAGCAGTACCTTAATTCCCCAAATCCCAGTGTCCCCTAACAGTGCCCTCCTTCCCCTTATCCCAGTGTCCACTAACAGTGCCCTCCTTCCCACTATCCCAGTGTCCACAAGCAGTACCTTAATTCCCCCATCCCAGTGTCCACTAACAGTGCCCTCCTTCCCCCTATCCCAGTGTCCACTAGCAGTACCTTAATTCCCCCCATCACTGTGTCCACTAACAGTGCCCTCCAGACCCCTATCCCAGTGTCCACTAACAGTGCCCTCCTTCTACCTATCCCAGTGTCCACTAGCAGTACCTTAATTCCCCCCATCACTGTGTCCACTAACAGTGCCCTCCTTCCCCCTATCCCAGTGTCCACTAACAGTGCCCTCCTTCCCCCTATCCCAGTGTCCACTAGCAGTACCTTAATTCCACCCATCCCAGTGTCCACTAACCGGGCCCTCCAGACCCCTATCCCAGTGTCCACTAACAGTGCCCTCCTGACCCCTATCCCTGTGTACACTAGCAGTACCCTCCTCCCCACTATCCCAGTGTCCACTAGCAGTACCTTAATTCCCCCCATCCCAGTGTCCACTTACAGTGCCCTCCTTCCCCCTATCCCAGTGTCCACTAGCAGTACCTTAATTCCCCAAATCCCAGTGTCCACTAACAGTGCCCTCCTTCCCCCTATCCCAGTGTACACTAACAGTGCCCTCATTCCCACTATCCCAGTGTCCACTAGCAGTACCTTAATTCCCCCCATCCCAGTGTCCACTAACAGTGCCCTCCTTCCCCCTATCCCAGTGTCCACTAGCAGTATCTTAATTCCCCAAATCCCAGTGTCCCCTAACAGTGCCCTCCTTCCCCATATCCCAGTGTCCACTAACAGTGCCCTCCTTCCCCCTATCCCAGTTTCCAAATACAGTGCCTCCCTTCCCCATATCCCAGTGTCCACTAACAGTGCCCTCCTTCCCCGTACCCCAGTGTCCAAATACAGTGCCCTCCTTCCCCCTATCCCAGTGTCCACTAACATTGCCCTCCTTCTCCCTATCCCAGTGTCCACTAGCAGTACCTTAATTCCCCCCACCCCAGTGTCCACTAACAGTGCCCTCCTTCCCCCTATCCCAGTGTCCACTAGCAGTACCTTAATTCCCCCTACCCCAGTGTCCACTAACAGTGCCCTCCTTCCCCCTATCCCAGTGTCCACTAGCAGTACCTTAATTCCCCAAATCCCAGTGTCCACTAACAGTGCCCTCCTTCCCCCTATCCCAGTGTCCACTAACAGTGCCCTCCTTCCCCCTATCCCAGTGTCCACTAACAGTACCTTAATTCCACCCATCCCAGTGTCCACTAACAGTGCCCTCCTTCCCCCTATCCCAGTGTCCACTAACAGTGCCCTCCTGACCCCTATCCCAGTGTCCACTAACAGTGCCCTCCTTCCCCCTATCCCAGTGCCCACTAACAGTGCCCTCCTTCCCCCTATCCCAGTGAACACTAACACTTCCTTCCTTCCCCCTATCCCAGTGTCCACTAACACTGCCCTCCTTCCCCCTATCCCAGTGTCCAAATACAGTGCCTTCCTTCCCCATATCCCAGTGTCCACTAACAGTGCCCTCCTTCCCCCTACCCCAGTGTCCAAATACAGTGCCCTCCTTCCCCCTATCCCAGTGTCCAAATACAGTGCCTTCCTTCCCCATATCCCAGTGTCCACTAACAGCGCCCTCCTTCCCCCTACCCCAGTGTCCAAATACAGTGCCCTCCTTCCCCCTATCCCAATGTCCACTAACAGTGCCCTCCTTCCCCCTATCCCAGTGTCCACTAGCAGTACCTTAATTCCCCTCACCCCAGTGTCCACTAACAGTGCCCTCCTTCCCCCTGTCCCAGTGTCCACTAGCATGACCTTAATTCCCCCTATCCCAGTGTCCACTAACAGTGCCCTCCTTCCCCCTATCCCAGTGTACACTAACAGTGCCCTCCTTCCCCCTATCCCAGTGTCCACTAGCAGTACCTTAATTCCCCAAATCCCAGTGTCCACTAACAGTGCCCTCCTTCCCCCTATCCCAGTGTACACTAACAGTGCCCTCATTCCCACTATCCCAGTGTCCACTAGCAGTACCTTAATTCCCCCCATCCCAGTGTCCACTAACAGTGCCCTCCTTCCCCCTATCCCAGTGTCCACTAGCAGTATCTTAATTCCCCAAATCCCAGTGTCCCCTAACAGTGCCCTCCTTCCCCATATCCCAGTGTCCACTAACAGTGCCCTCCTTCCCCCTATCCCAGTTTCCAAATACAGTGCCTCCCTTCCCCATATCCCAGTGTCCACTAACAGTGCCCTCCTTCCCCGTACCCCAGTGTCCAAATACAGTGCCCTCCTTCCCCCTATCCCAGTGTCCACTAACATTGCCCTCCTTCTCCCTATCCCAGTGTCCACTAGCAGTACCTTAATTCCCCCCACCCCAGTGTCCACTAACAGTGCCCTCCTTCCCCCTATCCCAGTGTCCACTAGCAGTACCTTAATTCCCCCTACCCCAGTGTCCACTAACAGTGCCCTCCTTCCCCCTATCCCAGTGTCCACTAGCAGTACCTTAATTCCCCAAATCCCAGTGTCCACTAACAGTGCCCTCCTTCCCCCTATCCCAGTGTCCACTAACAGTGCCCTCCTTCCCCCTATCCCAGTGTCCACTAACAGTACCTTAATTCCACCCATCCCAGTGTCCACTAACAGTGCCCTCCTTCCCCCTATCCCAGTGTCCACTAACAGTGCCCTCCTGACCCCTATCCCAGTGTCCACTAACAGTGCCCTCCTTCCCCCTATCCCAGTGCCCACTAACAGTGCCCTCCTTCCCCCTATCCCAGTGAACACTAACACTTCCTTCCTTCCCCCTATCCCAGTGTCCACTAACACTGCCCTCCTTCCCCCTATCCCAGTGTCCAAATACAGTGCCTTCCTTCCCCATATCCCAGTGTCCACTAACAGTGCCCTCCTTCCCCCTACCCCAGTGTCCAAATACAGTGCCCTCCTTCCCCCTATCCCAGTGTCCAAATACAGTGCCTTCCTTCCCCATATCCCAGTGTCCACTAACAGCGCCCTCCTTCCCCCTACCCCAGTGTCCAAATACAGTGCCCTCCTTCCCCCTATCCCAATGTCCACTAACAGTGCCCTCCTTCCCCCTATCCCAGTGTCCACTAGCAGTACCTTAATTCCCCTCACCCCAGTGTCCACTAACAGTGCCCTCCTTCCCCCTGTCCCAGTGTCCACTAGCATGACCTTAATTCCCCCTATCCCAGTGTCCACTAACAGTGCCCTCCTTCCCCCTATCCCAGTGTACACTAACAGTGCCCTCCTTCCCCCTATCCCAGTGTCCACTAGCAGTACCTTAATTCCCCAAATCCCAGTGTCCCCTAACAGTGCCCTCCTTCCCCTTATCCCAGTGTCCACTAACAGTGCCCTCCTTCCCACTATCCCAGTGTCCACAAGCAGTACCTTAATTCCCCCATCCCAGTGTCCACTAACAGTGCCCTCCTTCCCCCTATCCCAGTGTCCACTAGCAGTACCTTAATTCCCCCCATCACTGTGTCCACTAACAGTGCCCTCCAGACCCCTATCCCAGTGTCCACTAACAGTGCCCTCCTTCTACCTATCCCAGTGTCCACTAGCCGTACCTTAATTCCCCCCATCACTGTGTCCACTAACAGTGCCCTCCTTCCCCCTATCCCAGTGTCCACTAACAGTGCCCTCCTTCCCCCTATCCCAGTGTCCACTAGCAGTACCTTAATTCCCCAAATCCCAGTGTCCACTAACAGTTCCCTCCTTCCCCCTATCCCAGTGTACACTAACATTGGCCTCCTTCCCCCTATCCCAGTGTCCACTAGCAGTACCTTAATTCCCCCCATCCCAGTGTCCACTAACAGTGCCCTCCTTCCCCCTATCCCAGTGTCCACTAGCAGTACCTTAATTCCCCAAATCCCAGTGTCCACTAACAGTGCCCTCCTTCCCCCTATCCCAGTGTACACTAACAGTGCCCTCCTTCCCCCTATCTCAGTGTCCACTAGCAGTACCTTAATTCCCGAAATCCCAGTGTCCACTAACAGTGCACTCCTTCCCCCTATCCCAGTGTCCACTAGCAGTACCTTAATTCCCCAAATCCCAGTGTCCACTAACAGTGCCCTCCTTCCCCCTATCCCAGTGTCCACTAACAGTGCACTCCTTCCCCCTATCCCAGTGAACACTAACGCTTCCTTCCTTCCCCCTATCCCAGTGTCCACTAACAGTGCCCTCCTGACCCCTATCCCAGTGTCCACTAACAGTGCCCTCCTTCCCCCTATCCCAGTGTCCAAATACAGTGCCTTCCTTCCCCATATCCCAGTGTCCACTAACAGTGCCCTCCTTCCCCCTACCCCAGTGTCCAAATACAGTGCCCTCCTTCCCCCTATCCCAGTGTCCACTAACAGTGCCCTCCTTCCCCCTATCCCAGTGTCCACTAGCAGTACCTTAATTCCCCTCACCCCAGTGTCCACTAACAGTGCCCTCCTTCCCCCTATCCCAGTGTCCACTAGCAGTACCTTAATTCCCCAAATCCCAGTGTCCACTAACCGTGCCCTCCTTCCCCCTATCCCAGTGAACACTAACACTTCCTTCCTTCCCCCTATCCCAGTGTCCACTAACACTGCCCTCCTGACCCCTATCCCAGTGTCCACTAACAGTGCCCGCCTTCCCCCTATCCCAGTGTCCAAATACAGTGCCTTCCTTCCCCATATCCCAGTGTCCACTAACAGTGCCCTCCTTCCCCCTACCTCAGTGTCCAAATACAGTGCCCTCCTTCCCCCTATCCCAGTGTCCACTAACAGTGCCCTCCTTCCCCCTATCCCAGTGTCCAATAGCAGTACCTTAATTCCCCTCACCCCAGTGTCCACTAACAGTGCCCTCCTTCCCCCTATCCCAGTGTCCACTAGCAGTACCTTAATTCCCCCCATCCCAGTGTCCACTAACAGTGCCCTCCTTCCCCCTATCCCAGTGTACACTAACAGTGCCCTCCTTCCCCCTATCCCAGTGTCCACTAGCAGTACCTTAATTCCCCCCATCCCAGTGTCCACTAACAGTGCCCTCCTTCCCCCTATCCCAGTGTCCAGAAGCAGTACCTTAATTCCCCAAATCCCAGTGTCCCCTAACAGTGCCCTCCTTCCCCTTATCCCAGTGTCCACTAACAGTGCCCTCCTTCCCCCTATCCCAGTTTCCACAAGCAGTACCTTAATTCCCCCCATCCCAGTGTCAACTAACAGTGCCCTCCTTCCCCCTATCCCAGTGTCCACTAACAGTGCCCTCCTTCCCCCTATCCCAGTGTCCACTAACAGTGCCCTCCTTCCCCCTATCCCAGTGTCCACTAGCAGTACCTTAATTCCCCCCATCCCTGTGTCCACTAACAGTGCCCTCCTTCCCCCTATCCCAGTGTCCACTAACAGTGCCCTCCTTCCCCCTATCCCAGTGTCCAATAGCAGTACCTTAATTCCACCCATCCCAGTGTCCACTAACAGTGCCCTCCAGACCCCTATTCCAGTGTCCACTAACAGTGCCCCCTTCCCCCTATCCCAGTGTCCACTAACAGTGCCCTCCTTCCCCCTATCCCAGTGTCCACTAACAGTGCCCTCCTTCCCCCAATCCCAGTGTCCACTAACACTTCCTTCCTTCCCCCTATCCCAGTGTCCACTAACAGTGCCCTCCTGACCCCTATCCCAGTGTCCACTTACAGTGCCCTCCTGACCCCTATCCCAGTGTCCACTAACAGTGCCCTCCTTCCCCCTATCCCAGTGTCCACTAACAGTGCCCTCATTCCCCCTATCCCAGTGAACACTAACACTTCCTTCCTTCCCCCTATCCCAGTGTCCACTAACACTGCCCTCCTGACCCCTATCCCAGTGTCCACTAACAGTGCCCTCCTTCCCCCTATCCCAGTGTCCACTAACAGTGCCCTCCTTCCCCCTATCCCAGTGTCCACTAACAGTGCCCTCCTTCCCCCTATCCAAGTGTCCACTAACACTTCCTTCCTTCCCCCTATCCCAGTGTCCACTAACAGTGCCCTCCTGACCCCTATCCCAGTGTCCACTAACAGTGCCCTCCTTCCCCCTATCCCAGTGTCCACTAGCAGTACCTTAATTCCCCAAATCCCAGTGTCCCCTAACAGTGCCCTCCTTCCCATTATCCCAGTGTCCACTAACAGTGCCCTCCTTCCCCCTATCCCAGTGTCCACTAACACTTCCTTCCTTCCCCCTATCCCAGTGTCCACTAACAGTGCCCTCCTGACCCCTATCCCAGTGTCCACTAACAGTGCACTCTTGAACCCTATCCCAGTGTCCACTAACAGTGCCCTCCTTCCCCCTATCCCAGTGTCCACTAACAGTGCCCTCCTTCCCCCTATCCCATTGAACACTAACACTTCCTTCCTTCCCCCTATCCCAGTGTCCACTAACACTGCCCTCCTGACCCCTATCCCAGTGTCCACTAACAGTGCCCTCCTTCCCCCTATCCCAGTGTCCACTAACAGTGCCCTCCTTCCCCCTATCCCAGTGTCCAGTAGCAGTTCCTTAATTCCCCCCATCCCAGTGTCCACTAACAGTGCCCTCCTTCCCCCTATCCCAGTGTCCAATAGCAGTACCTTAATTCCCCAAATCCCAGTGTCCCCTAACAGTGCCCTCCTTCCCCTTATCCCAGTGTCCACTAACAGTGCCCTCCTTCCCCCTATCCCAGTGTCCACCACCAGTACCTTAATTCCCCCATCCCAGTGTCCACTAACAGTGCCCTCCTTCCCCCTATCCCAGTGTCCACTAGCAGTACCTTAATTCCCCCCATCCCAGTGTCCACTAACAGTGCACTCCAGACCCCTATCCCAGTGTCCACTAACACTGCCCTCCTGACCCCTATCCCAGTGTACACTAACAGTGCCCTCCTTCCCCCTATCCCAGTGTCCACTAGCAGTGCCCTCCTTCCCCCTATCCCAGTGTCCACTAGCAGTACCTTAATTCCCCAAATCCCAGTGTCCCCTAACAGTGCCCTCCTTCCCCTTATCCCAGTGTCCACTAACAGTGCACTCCTTCCCCCTATCCCAGTGTCCACTAACACTTCCTTCCTTCCCCCTATCCCAGTGTCCACTAACAGTGCCCTCCTGACCCCTATCCCAGTGTCCACTAACAGTGCCCTCCTGACCCCTATCCCAGTGTCCACTAACAGTGCCCTCCTTCCCCCTATCCCAGTGTCCACTAACAGTGCCCTCCTTCCCCCTATCCCAGTGAACACTAAAACTTCCTTCCTTCCCCCTATCCCAGTGTCCACTAACACTGCCCTCCTGACCCCTATCCCAGTGTCCACTAACAGTGCCCTCCTTCCCCCTATCCCAGTGTCTACTAACAGTGCCCTCCTTCACCCTATCCCAGTGTCCACTAACAGTGCCCTCCTTCCCCCTATCCCAGTGTCCACTAACACTTCCTTCCTTCCCCCTATCCCAGTGTCCACTAACACTGCCCTCCTGACCCCTATCCCAGTGTCACCTAACAGTGCCCTCCTTCCCCCTATCCCAGTGTCCACTAGCAGTACCTTAATTCCCCCCATCCCAGTGTCCACTAACAGTGCCCTCCTTCCCCCTATCCCAGTGTCCACTAGCAGTACCTTAATTCCCCAAATCCCAGTGTCCCCTAACAGTGCCCTCCTTCCCCTTATCCCAATGTCCACTAACAGTGCCCTCCTTCCCCCTATCCCAGTGTCCACCACCAGTACCTTAATTCCCCCATCCCAGTGTCCACTAACAGTGCCCTCCTTCCCCCTATCCCAGTGTCCATTAGCAGTACCTTAATTCCCCCCATCCCAGTGTCCACTAACATGCCCTCCAGACCCCTATCCCAGTGTCCACTAACAGTGCCCTCCTTCCCCCTATCCCAGTGTCCACTAGCAGTACCTTAATTCCCCCCATCCCAGTGTCCACTAACAGTGCCCTCCTTCCCCCTATCCCAGTGTCCACTAGCAGTACCTTAATTCCCCAAATCCCAGTGTCCCCTAACAGTGCCCTCCTTCCCCTTATCCCAGTGTCCACTAACAGTGCCCTCCTTCCCCCTATCCCAGTGTCCACCACCAGTACCTTAATTCCCCCATCCCAGTGTCCACTAACAGTGCCCTCCTTCCCCCTATCCCAGTGTCCACTAGCAGTACCTTAATTCCCCCCATCCCAGTGTCCACTAACAGTGCCCTCCAGACCCCTATCCCAGTGACCATTAACAGTGCCCTCCTTCCCCCTATCCCAGTGTCCACTAACAGTGCACTCCTTCCCCCTATCCCAGTGTCCACTAGCAGTACCTTAATTCCCCAAATCCCAGTGTCCACTAACGGTGCCCTCCTTCCCCCTATCCCAGTGTCCACTAACAGTGACCTCCTTCCCCCTATCCCAGTGTCCACTAGCAGTACCTTAATTCCCCCATCCCAGTGTCCACTAACAGTGCCCTCCTTCCCCCTATCCCAGTGTCCAAATACAGTGCCTTCCTTCCCCATATCCCAGTGTCCACTAACAGTGCCCTCCTTCCCCCTACCCCAGTGTCCACTAGCAGTACCTTAATTCCCCCACCCCAGTGTCCACTAACAGTGCCCTCCTCCCCCCTACCCCAGTGTCCAAATACAGTGCCCTCCTTCCCCCTATCCCAGTGTCCACTAACAGTGCCCTCCTTCCCCCTATCCCAGTGTCCACTAGCAGTACCTTAATTCCCCCAACCCCAGTGTCCACTAATAGTGCCCTCCTTCCACCTATCCCAGTGTCCACTAGCAGTACCTTAATTCCCCCCATCCCATTGTCCACTAACAGTGACCTCCTTCCCCCTATCCCAGTGTCCACTAGCAGTACCTTAATTCCCCCATCCCAGTGTCCACTAACAGTGCCCTCCTTCCCCCTATCCCAGTGTCTAAAAATACAGTGCCTTCCTTCCCCATATCCCAGTGTCCACTAACAGTGCCCTCCTTCCCCCTACCCCAGTGTCCACTAGCAGTACCTTAATTCCCCCACCCCAGTGTCCACTAACAGTGCCCTCCTTCCCCCTACCCCAGTGTCCAAATACAGTGCCCTCCTTCCCCCTATCCCAGTGTCCACTAACAGTGCCCTCCTTCCCCCTATCCCAGTGTCCACTAGCAGTACCTTAATTCCCCCAACCCCAGTGTCCACTAATAGTGCCCTCCTTCCCCCTATCCCAGTGTCCACTTGCAGTACCTTAATTCCCCCCATCCCATTGTCCACTAACAGTGCCCTCCTTCCCCCTATCCCAGTGTCCACTAGCAGTACCTTAATTCCCCAAATCCCAGTGTCCCCTAACAGTGCCCTCCTTCCCCTTATCCCAGTGTCCACTAACAGTGCCCTCCTTCCCCCTATCCCAGTGTCCACAAGCAGTACCTTAATTCCCCCATCCCAGTGTCCACTAACAGTGCCTTCCTTCCCCCTATCCCAGTGTGCACTAGTAGTACCTTAATTCCCCCCATCCCAGTGTCCACTAACAGTGCCCTCCTTCCCCCTATCCCAGTGTCCACTAACAGTGCCCTCCTTCCCCCTATCCCAGTGTCCACTAGCAGTAACTTAATTCCACCCATCCCAGTGTCCACTAACAGTGCCCTCCAGACCCCTATCCCAGTGTCCACTAACAGTGCCCTCCTTCCCCCTATCCCAGTGTCCACTAACAGTGCCCTCCTTCCCCTATCCCAGTGTCCACTAACAGTGCCCTCCTTCCCCCTATCCCAGTGTCCACTAACAGTGCCCTCCTTCCCCCTTTCCCAGTGAACACTAACACTTCCTTCCTTCCCCCTATCCCAGTGTCCACTAACACTGCCCTCCTGACCCCTATCCCAGTGTCCACTAACAATGCCCTCCTTCCCCCTATCCCATTGTCCAAATACAGTGCCTTCCTTCCCCATATCCCAGTGTCCACTAACAGTGCCCTCCTTCCCCCTACCCCAGTGTCCAAATACAGTGCCCTCATTCCCCCTATCCCAGTGTCCATTAACAGTGCCCTCCTTCCCCCTATCCCAGTGTTCACTAGCAGTACCTTAATTCCCCCCACCCCAGTGTCCAATAACAGTGCCCTCCTTCCCCCAATCCCAGTGTCCACTAGCAGTACCTTAATTCCCCAAATCCCAGTGTCCACTAACAGTGCCCTCCTTCCCCCTATCCCAGTGTACACTATCAGTGCCCTCCTTCCCCCTATCCCAGTGTCCACTAGCAGTACCTTAATTCCCCCCATCCCAGTGTCCACTAACAGTGCCCTCCTTCCCCCTATCCCAGTGTCCACTAGCAGTACCTTAATTCCCCAAATCCCAGTGTCCCCTAATAGTGCCCTCCTTCCCCTTATCCCAGTGTCCACTAACAGTGCCCTCCTTCCCCCTATCCCAGTGTCCACAAGCAGTACCTTAATTCCCCATCCCAGTGTCCACTAACAGTGCCCTCCTTCCCCCTATCCCAGTGTCCACTAGCAGTACCTTAATTCCCCCCATCCCAGTGTCCACTAACAGTGCCCTCCAGACCCCTATCCCAGTGTCCACTAACAGTGCCCTCCTTCCCCCTATCCCAGTGTCCACTAACAGTGCCCTCCTTCCCCCTATCCCAGTGTCCACTAACAGTGCCCTCCTGACCCCTATCCCAGTGTCCACTAACAGTGCCCTCCTGACCCCTATCCCAGTGTCCACTAACAGTGCCCTCCTTCCCCCTATCCCAGTGTCCACTAACAGTGCCCTCCTTCCCCCTATCCCAGTGAACACTAACACTTCCTTCCTTCCCCCTTTCCCAGTGTCCACTAACACTGCCCTCCTGACCCCTATCCCAGTGTCCACTAACAGTGCCCTCCTTCCCCCTATCCCAGTGTCCACTAACAGTGCCCTCCTGACCCCTATCCCAGTGTCCACTAACAGTGCCCTCCTGACCCCTATCCCAGTGTCCACTAACAGTGCCCTCCTTCCCCCTATCCCAGTGTCCACTAACAGTGCCCTCCTTCCCCCTATCCCAGTGAACACTAACACTTCCTTCCTTCCCCCTTTCCCAGTGTCCACTAACACTGCCCTCCTGACCCCTATCCCAGTGTCCACTAACAGTGCCCTCCTTCCCCCTATCCCAGTGTCCACTAACAGTGCCCTCCTTCCCCCTATCCCAGTGTCCACTAACACTTCCTTCCTTCCCCCTATCCCAGTGTCCACTAACACTGCCCTCCTGACCCCTATCCCAGTGTCCACTAACAGTGCCCTCCTTCCCCCTATCCCATTGTCCACTAACAGTGCCCTCATTCCCCCTATCCCAGTGTCCACTAACAGTGCCTTCCTTCCCCTTATCCAGTGTCCACTAACAGTGCCCTCCTTCCCCCTATCCCATTGTCCACTAACAGTGCCCTCCTTCCCCCTATCCCAGTGTCCACTAACAGTGCCCTCCTTCCCCCTATCCCAGTGTCCACTAACAGTGCCCTCCTTCCCCTTATCCCAGTGTCCACTAACAATGCCCTCCTTCCCCCTATCCCAGTGTCCACTAACAGTGCCCTTCCGCCCCATGTCTGCTCCCAGTGCCCCATTGTGTGTAACCACTGGCTGTTCTCCTTTCTCCTCCATCCCAGCAAATAATGTGGAAAATAAAAAAAAGAAAAGAAAATGGATAGCCTTGAAAAGAACAACTAAAGCAAGTTGCCTCGCTGTTGCAGACTGTTCGAACTGGAGAGAGGACAGAGCAAGTGTTAAACCATCCGTTTGAATGCTGCAGTGGATCCTTTGAAGAGCAGAGCAAAGCAGAGGTCTGGACAAAGCAGAGGTTTGGACAAAACGTGTTACAAGTTAACACTGTACATCAACAATCACTGACATTTGTTGAAAAGTTCATGCATATTTACGTAAAACAAAAATATGTAGTGTAGTATATTTGGATTTTGGGAGAACAAAAGTCTAGATTTGAATTTCCACTGCCGTATTATATTATGGTGGGGTTGGGGATTTGAATCTCCACTGCCATATTATATTATGGTGGGGTTGGGGATTTGAATCTCCACTGCCGTATTATATTATGGTGGGGTTGGGGATTTGAATCTCCACTGCCGTATTATATTATGGTGGGGTTGGGGATTTGAATCTCCACTGCCATATTATATTATGGTGGGGTTGGGATTTGAATCTCCACTGCCGTATTATATTATGGTGGGGTTGGGGATTTGAATCTCCACTGCTGGTATATTTACAGATTTGTACTTTTTACCCCTTTTTCTCCCCAATTGGTAGTTACAGTCTTGTCCCATCGCTGCAACTCCTGTACGGACTCGGGAGAGGTGAAGGTCGAGAGCCATGTGTCCTCCGAAACATTACCCCGCCAAGCCACACTGCTTGCTTAACCCAGAAGCCAGCCGCACCAATGTGTAGGAGGAAACACTGTCCAGCTGGCGACCGAAGTCAGCATGCATGCGCCCGGCCGCCACAAGGAGTCTCTAGAGCGCGATGGGACAAGAACATCTCACCCTCCCAAATCCTCCCCTAATCCGGACGACGCTGGGCCAATTGTGCACCGCCTCATTGGTCTCCCGGTGGTGACCAAATAAAATCAAATCAAATCAAATGTATTTATATAGCCCTTCGTACATCAGCTGATATCTCAAAGTGCTGTACAGAAACCCAGCCTAAAACCCCAAACAGCAAGCAATGCAGGTGTAGAAGCACGGTGGCTAGGAAAAACTCCCTAGAAAGGCCAAAACCTATGAAGAAACCTAGAGAGGAACCAGGCTATGTGGGGTGGCCAGTCCTCTTCTGGCTGTGCCGGGTGGAGATTATAACAGAACATGGCCAAGATGTTCAAATGTTCATAAATGACCAGCATGGTCGAATAATAATAAGGCAGAACAGTTGAAACTGGAGCAGCAGCACGGTCAGGTGGACTGGGGACAGCAAGGAGTCATCATGTCAGGTAGTCCTGGGGCATGGTCCTAGGGCTCAGGTCCTCCGAGAGAGAGAAAGAAAGAGAGAAGGAGAGAATTAGAGAACGCACACTTAGATTCACACAGGACACCGAATAGGACAGGAGAAGTACTCCAGATACATAAACTACTGCAGCATAAATACTGGAGGCTGAGACAGGAGGGGTCAGGAGACACTGTGGCCCCATCAAAGGACACCCCCGGACAGCTCAGTCACAGCCTGGGATCGAACCCGGATCTGTAGCGACGCCTCTAGCACTGAGATGCAGGGCCTTAGACCGCTGTGCCACTCAGGAAGCCCTTATTTACAGAATTAACGACACACTACATCCACCACACAACAGCTGTCTGATGCACTTAGCTGATTGAGAACTGGGCCTGTTCTGCTCTCCCATTTGTGGAGCCTTGCCATTGAACAGTTGGGCAGGTTGATGTGTGGTTAGCTCTCTGTCCTGACGGACGCTAGAAATCAACACTGACACTCCCATGCAAACAAAAACACTTGTTCAGGCAGATTGGTTGTGTCGGGACCGCATACCAAAAGACCTCCTTTGTTCAGTGTATGTTACTGTAACTTTGATTAGGCCAGTTGTCTACACAGTACACTCATTAAATGGGTAGTATCTAAGCACTGGAAGTAGTTAGATGTTAGCTGTGTAGCATTTTAGTGTTTAGCTCTACATTATATTTTATATGTTACTGAACTGAGTGAACATATTCAAGGCTTGTTTATTACACACGGTTGCAAGTTTTGTTTTCCAGTAAAATGTTTCTGTGTTTTGTTCACTGCAGGCAGAATTCACAGAGAGTGAGAGAGGGCTTCAGGCTATCCCTACTCGCGGCTAGCAAAGTTGTTCTCCCAGTCGGGACTACAAGAACACAATGTAAGTAAAAAGATAAACCATAATTTATACTCTAGATGAAACTTACAGTACTTCAGGTATTTTCACTAGGCACTTTAGAGATATTTATAATTTTATATACTTGAATGTGGATGTCACTATATATTCACTAACCCATATCCATATGTCTGTGGAAAGCTATGAATGCAAAGCCAGACAGTAAGCAGTATATCATAACATATAATAGGAATAATGTCACTTTGATTTTTGGAGTTCCGATCTGAACACCTGTCACTTTTTGGCAAGGGCACGCCCCAGCACCAGGTCTCTCCTGCTGGAGTTGGGGGAGGGTATGTGTGTGTCTCAGTGTCTCAGTGTGTGTGTGTGTCTCAGTGTGTGTGTGTGTGGTGTGTGCATGTTTCTGAGTGTGTATGTGTGTGAGGGGGAGGTAGAAGATGAAACAGCCGTCGAGGAGGTGTTGATCACACAGCCAGACAGGGTGAGTGACAGACAATACCTGCTGTAAAATTCCCTCACATCTCCACTGATCTGTATTCATAGATCTTGTCTGCTCCGCATCACCAAACTGTACCCCACACCAGCCAGCTCCTTTAGCACGCATCGCCCCACTCCTCACACTCACTTCACTCCTCAACTCACATGTTAGACCCCTCTCCTTTTCTTCCTTAAGTATTTACCAAGTCTTTGTTCTCTGTCTAAATGATAGCTCTGATCACTAGCTAGAGAGGCTGAAAGAAGCTCTCTCTCTCTCTCGCTCTGTCTAACAATGTGGACTTTCTTTATTCCACCACTCCACTCCTAATCTCACCTAATTCGGATTCTTCAAATGTAAGTCTTTCCCGTTTAAGTGTGTTCTCAGACTCCTAATGCCTAACAGATGTCTGGTCTGTGTCATGTTTCTCTGTGAAGGTTTGTTAAGGGGCTTCAAAACTCAGTGAGTAAAAAGCTGATGCAGAATGAACATTTATTCGCCACACTACATCCCTATCAACACTGCTTGAATTATATACCAGTATTTATTAACTCCATACATTGTTTGGTTATGATGAAATATCTGGATGACGCTGATGGATGTTTATGTATGATCTTTGTCAGAGCTATATCAATGGTGTAACTGGAAAAAAAGAGCATGTCTGGGACATGTCCTACCCCTATCCCATGGCTTAGCACAGTGCACCAATTTCCTAAAACACATTCTATGTTATAACAGAAGACAGAATTGAAATACAGGACTACACAGAGTCAGCCTGTACAACTGAATTAGTTTTGTTGTGGCAGATGTAGGCAATAGTTTTGACTGACTATGTGTCATTTAATTTCTGCGGGAATTGTTTTGACAAAACAAGTTAGCGTAAAAGTGGGAAACGTCGGCTAAAACAAAAGGCTGTTTCTTTTTGCACCTATGTCAAGCATGTGTCAGTCTTCAGCGCGGTGTTCCACTGGAAGTGACATCAGAGCCCTGGAGGGCTTGTGCTGGGAGAAGGAGCTGTTTTGATATGATTTCACAGAACAGAGACGGTAGACCAAACAGAGCAGTCTCAGGGCTTGTCTGTCTACCTCTGTTGTTAGAATTTCACTATACAAACAGTAGCAATGAACTTGAAGGTGCTTTGCCATGCAGTACTGGGTCTTTATGTTTCTGTCTGTCACCTGCAATGACTGCAGAATTAAAGTGTAATGGGTTTCGTTGATAATTTATACTTTAATGTGAACTTTTTGACATGGATGCTGGCAGACTAGGGAGTGTCTGTCTTCAATAACTTCTTCATCCCGGCCACTGAACAAGACTGACGTTGTCTCCGGCGCCACTCCAGAATCTCCCATAATGTTTCATAACGGGGCATTTTTATACATGACCCTAAGCATGATGCAATGTTAACTGATAAATTGACTAAGGAACCACACCTGTGTGGAAGCACCTGCTTTCTCTATACTTTGTATCCCTCATTTGCTGAAGTGTTTTCTTTATTTTGCCAGTTACCTGTATTCTTTTATTCATCATATTATCTCAGATTGGGTTGACTGAGTTTGACCTACATTTCAACTCCTATTGGCTCTGTTTATGCATTCTGATTGGGTGTATAGTTCAAGACGACCATATGAACCACCAACCTGATTGAATGTCACTGGACAGAACCAGTGATTGACCCTATAGGTGAACAGAGCACCTTACTGGCTGTCTCTAGCCTGGACTGTGTCTGGCTCGGAGGTGATGATGCCCATAGCCCATCAGAGATTGATGGAGGGCAGAGACCAGCAGCAGGAATGAGCTCTATGCTTTGAAGTCCTCCACATGGAGGGAAATTGATATATCAGTTTAAGACCCAGACCCTATTAAAGGAGGCCCCGTCAGGTTAATGCACATCCACATTTCCCCCAACTCCATTCAGGCCGCTTGGACAGGGCCCTAATTCCTGCCCTGGCCCTGCTCGCCCCACTCGCACCAATCTCATTTTATCTTTCCCATCAGCAATATTCCTCCCATTGGAGGCAATAAGGTGTGGAGTAAATCACACAGTTAAACACTGGCTGGGGCCATCCCAGAAGTTCTCGCTCTCTTTCTCTTTCCAGCTGTGGATTCTCGTGGCATTAGGATCGTACGCCATTCAGTCAGTGGAGGGCCTCGGTCTGTCAAGCCCCCTCCCCCTTACCCTTCCATCACTCAATGGGCCCCCTACTCCCACCCTACCTTTCTTCCAGCTAGGTCTAACCCCGGGCAGGCTCTGTCCCCTGGTCAAAGAGACAAATCAAAGGACCCCGGGACCTCAGAGGTGAGCCTCGATCTCATTCATTTTTAATGGCATGCAGAAATACATTTCCATAAAAATGTAGAGTGGTGTTTTTTCAATTCAGACATCCTGTATTTATTATTAAACCTTTGTCTTTGGGGTCAGATCACTGGATATTGGCTGTCCATCAGAATCAGAATCCAAGATGGCGTAGCAGTGCAGACGTGTTTGTCGTTGTCCCATGTAGATTTGGTATTTTTTTCTATTTTTTGTGACATATATTTTGTGACATATATTTCAATCTCGTTTTCCATTTTTAAATTAAATATACCTTCCGGCAACCCGCCTCACCCAATGTGATACGGATCTGCTATTTTTAGACCTTATAGCTAGAACCTCCATCAGAAGCTAGATATCAGATGCTAACCAGCTAATTAGCTACTAGCCACTGTTAGCCACTGCTAGCAGCCTTTAACCCCTATCTCAGACACCAGCTGCTTTTACCGTGGATAATACCCGCTAGTCTGCACAGCGAGATACTGTATCAAACCCTCAGCATATTGGACTGCTTTTCTCCACCATTACTCCAGATTACTCCATTACTGGACCATTATTCCAGATCCTCGCAGCTAGCTAGCTGCTACCAAGTGGCCCAGCCCAGAAGCTAGCCTTTGAGCCAGGCCCATCTCCCGGCCTGCTCAGTGGACCCTATGATAACTCGGCTACACAGCTGATGCCTCCCAGACTCTTCACTAACAAGACTAGAAGCCACTACATTGCCAGATTCCTGCAGAAAGCTCTGTACCTTTGCATCGGATCATCGCAACTAGCTAGCTGCTACCAAGTGGCTATAGTGGCTAACGCCCTTGTCCCGAAGCTAGCACCAGTTAGCCTCGAGCCAGGCGCATCTCCTGGCAAGAAAACTAAATTACTCCAGCTACAATACCACTTTTGCCAATTGGCCTGGAACCTTTGTCAACACGGAGCCCCGCCGATCCATCACGATTGGTCTGCCGACGTAATTCCGTCCGATGTGCCCACAACCGGCCTTAGCCGGACGTCGGTGAAGACGCTTCCGCTAGCAACGGCCTGCTAACTTTATGAACTCTGTGTCTCCCGCTTACTAGCGTAGTAACGACTTCCCTGTTTCATCTATTGCTGTTCACTGGACCCTATGATCACCTGGCTACATAGCTGATGCCTGCTGGACTGTTCATTAATCACGGTACTCCATTTTGTTTTTTTGTTTATCTGTCGGCCTCAGCCTCGATCTCAGGCCCTGTGTGTAGTTAACTGACCGTCTCTGCCCATTCATCGCCATTTTACCTGTTGTTGTTGTCTTATCTGATTAGCTGTTGCTGTCTTACCCGTTGTTGTCTTAGCTAGCTCTCCCAATCAACACCTGTGATTGCTTTATGCCTCGTTTTATGTCTCCCTCTGGGGTGACCTCACCTAGCATAAATAGTGCCTCCAGAGATGCAAACTCTCTTATCGTCACTCAATGCCTAGGTTTACCTCCACTGTACCCACACCCTACCATATTCCTGTCTGTACATTATGCCCTGAATCTATTCTACCACGCCCAGAAATCTGTTCCTTTTATTCTCTGCCCCCAACGCACTATAGGACCAGTTTTGATAGCCTTTTGCCGTACACTCATCCTACTCCTCCTCTGTTCCTCGGGTGATGTAGAGGTTAACCCGGGCACTGTGTGTCCCCAGGCGCTCTCATTTGTTGACTTCTGTAACCGTAAAAGCCTTGGTGTCATGCATGTTAACATCAGAAGCCTCCTCTCTAAGTTTGTTTTACTCACTGCTTTAGCACACTCCGCCAACTCTGATGTCCTTGCCATGTCTAAATTCTGGCTTAGGAATGCCAACAACAATTCTGAGATTTACATCCCCAACTACAACATCTTATGTCAAGATAGAACTGCCAAAGGGGGAGGTGTTGCAATCTACTGCAGAGATAGCCTGCAAAGTTCTGTCATACTTTCCAGGTCTATGCCCAAACAGTTCAAGCTTCTAATTTTAAAAATCAATTTCTCCAGAAATAAGTCTCTCACTGTTGCCGCCTGTTATAGACCCGGCCAATCACCCAGCTGTGCCCTGGACACCATATGTGAATTGATTGCCCCCCATCTATCTTCAGAGTTCGTTCTGTTAGATGACCTAAACTGGGATATGCTTACCACCCCGGCCATCCTACAATCTAAGCTTGATGCCACCAATCTCACTCAAATTATCAAGGAACCCACCAGGTACAACCCTAAATCCATAAACATGGGCACCCTTATAGATATTATCCTGACCAACTTGCCCTTCAAATACACCTCTGCTGTTTTCAATCATAATCTCAGCGATCACTGCCTTATTGCCTACATCCGTTATGGGCCCGCACCCACCCGTAAAACTAAATGCATGCTCTTCAACCGATCGCTGCCCGCACCCGCCCACCTGACTAGCATCACTACTCTGGACGGTTCTAAAATGGAATATGTGGACAACTACAAAAACCTAGGTGTCTGGCTAGACTGTGAACTCTCCTTCCAGACTCATATTAAGCATCTCCAATCCAAAATGAAATCTAGAATCGGCGTCCTATTTCGCAACAAAGCCTCCTTCACTCACGCTGCCAAACACACCCTTGTAAAACTGACCATCCTACCAATCCTCGACTTTGGCGATGTCATATACAAAATAGCCTCCAAAACTCTACTCAGCACACTGGATGCAGTCTGTCACAGTGCCATCCATTTTGCCACCAAATCCCCTTATACCACCCACCACTGCGACCTGTATGCTCTAGTCAGCTGGCCCTCGCTACATATTCGTTGCCAGACCCACTGGCTCCAGGTCATCTATAAGTCTTTGCTAGGTAAAGCTCTGCCTTATCTCAGCTCACTGGTCACCATAACAACACCCACCCGTAGCACGCACTCCAACAGGTATATCTCACTGGTCATCCCCAAAGCAAACACCCACTTTATCCACCTTTCCTTCCAGTTCTCTGCTGTCAATGACTGGAACAAATTGCAAAAATCGCTGAAGTTGGAGACATATATTTCCCTCACTAACTTTAAGCATCAGCTATCTGAGCAGCTTACCGATCGCTGCAGCTGTACATAGCCCATCTGTAAATAGCCCATCCAACTACCTACCTCATCCCCATGTTGTTTTGATTTACTTTTTTAGTATTTCTACTTGCACATCATCATCTACACATCTATCACTCCAGTGTTCATTTGCTAAATTGTAATTACTTCGCTACTATGGCCTATTACCTTAACTCCTTCCTCCATTTGCACACGCTGAATATTGATTTTTCTATAGTGTTATTGACTGCACTTTTGTTTATTCCATGTGTAACTCTGTGTTGTTGTTTTTTGTTGCACTGCTTTGCTTTATCTAGGGCCAGGTCGCAGTTGTAAATGGGAACTTGTTCTCAACTGGCCTACCTGGTAAAATAAAGGTGAAATACATTTTTTTTAAAGTCTCAAGGTGCCTCCCAAATGGCACCCTCCCACTGGTCACAGACGTCAATTCAACGTCTATCCCATGTTGGTTCAACGTAATTTTATTGAAATGATGTGGAAACATGTTGTCAACAATGTCAACAATGTTGATTCAACCAGTGTGTACCCAGTGGGCTATTCCCTACATAGTGCGCTACTTTTTACCACAGCTCGTCGGGGAATAGGGTGCCATTTGGGATGAAGCCTCTGTGTTTTAGGGAGTGTTGGTCCGACAGATAGATCATCTCTATGTTTTATAGTTTCTGGTTATTCACTTTTATTCATCTCCTTCTGTCTATAGTCATAAGACTGCTTATATCTGTGACATCAAAAGGAAGTAGATATTAAATACCCTGAGAACTAACATGTGTTCTATTACATGTCTGGGTTAGGCGATCCCCGTACCATTTCTGATTCAACAGCTGCTGTTAATCTGCTATGGTCAGGCCTGCGTGGGGGACGTTGGTCATCCGCTAATCTTCACCTATTAGTAAAGAAGATGGGACCTTTTTGCTGACATGAATTTGATTTAGACAGACGAACCAAAGTATTTCAGGTCACACTCAAATACAACTGGCCTGTTTACAGTTTTAAGTCTGTAATAGTAGTAGTAGTATTAGTAGTAGTTAGTAATAGTAGTGGTAAGTAGTAGTAATTAGTAGTAGTAGTAGTAGTAGTAGTTGTTGTAGTAGTACTTGTAGTAGTAGTTGTTGTTGTTGCAGTAATAGTGGTAGTGGTAGTAATAATAGTAGTAGTAGTAGTAGCATGCAGTAGTAGTTGTTGTTGTAGTAGTAGTAGGAGTAATAACAGTCGTAGTAATAGTATTAGTAGCAGTAGTAGTATTTGTTGTAGTATTAGTAGCAGTTGTTGTAGTAATAGTAGTAGTAGTCTTAGTAGCAGCAGCAGTAGTAGTAGTAATAGTAGTAGTAGTAGTAGTGTAGTAGTAGTAGCAGCAGCAGTAGTAGTAGTAGTAGCAGCAGCAGTAGTAGTAGTAGTAGTAGTAGTAGTGGTGGTGGTGGTGATGGTCGTGATAGTTGTTGTTGGAGTAGTAGTACCTGTAGTAGTAGTAGTAGTAGTAGTACCAGTAGTAGTACTAGTAACAGCAGTAGTAGTTGTTGTTGTAGTAGTAGTAATAGTATTAGTAGCAGTAGTAGTATTTGTTGTAGTATTAGTAGCAGTAGTAGTAATAGTAGTAGTAGTAGTAGTAGTAGTAGTGGTGGTGGTGGCAGTGGTGTTTGTGATGGTGGTAGTTGTTGCTAGAGTAGTAGTAATAGTAGTAGTAGTTGTTGTTGTTGTAGTAGTAGTACCAGTTATAGTAGTAGTAGTAGCAGTATTAGTAGTAGTTGTATGCTGCCTCATTTTGCCTACTAAGGTATTGGACTAAAGACTGAGAATAAGGATTTTGACATTTTGTGTTTGATCTATGCCCATGCAAATTCTTTACTCTCATCACCACTGTAGTAGGTAGTAGGATTAAACCCTGTGTTGTTCCAGTTATTGGCCTCTCCTGAGACATTATGTTGTGACTGATTGTCTGAGCTGCATCAGATCCATCAATTGAATTCAAAGAAATGTTATCCATTACTCCCCAAACCCAAACAGCAGATGTTGTGCTGTATTTGTAAGCCAACTTCCTTTATTATGTTAATGACCCTATCTTCTCATATACGCCATTTCCATTTGAGCTGGGTAGGAAATCATCAGATGAATTTGGATCCTTCAACAACTGGTGTTTGACATTCTGTTGATGAGATGAAATATGAAACGCTTTTCAAAAGCGAATGGCATATGACAATCGCACAACATAAAATGCCTTTTGAATGAGCGGGAGATCACAATGCCTTCCTGCCGCCATGGTCTGTGTTTAAGACGTTGTCTTGTATAAATGTAGCATTGATTATATTCTGTTGAAGTGTACAGGCAACAAAGGATGGGGACATATTGTGGATTCAATGCTTGTGATTTTCTTAATTCTCTTGATATATATTAGCATAAACCATGAAAACACATCGACAGTATTACGGTAATAATGCACTGTGGAAACACAGGGATACACTATCACATTGTACATGATCTCTTTCTACTAGTTCGTTTTTCCTTTGTTTTATTCACACTGACTCAGACACTCACCCTGGTCTCAGAGTGTGCCCTTTCCACTCTGTGACCTGCCACACCCTCCTCTGTGTGTGTGTGTGTGTGTGTGTGTGTGTGTGTGTGTGTGTGTGTGTGTGTGTGTGTGTGTGTGTGTGTGTGTGTGTGTGTGTGCGTGTGTATCTGTGTGTGTGCGTGTGTATCTGTGTGTGTGCATGTGTACAGCCTGGGTTCAGAGGCATAGCGTTGGGTTGCATGAGGGAGCGTGGTGGCAGAGCACTCCTCTGATGGACCAGATCCAGTGTTCACTGAAGCCTTTCGCATATATATAGAACTTCTGAATATCTAAACCATTATTTAGCATCCAAATCAGTTCTGCTTGTCTGACTGATGGACAATTTCAGCGTGACCCCAGTCTCTTTGCATGTGACCTATACTGTCTAGATTCTTGCATATTGTTTGGATGTTCACATTGACTTTTCTCCCTTTTCTTTCTTTGATCCTTTTAACATGCTCTTTGTGTTGGAATTCATGAAATATTCATGTTTGGACTACGGCTTTTCCATATCTTTATATACAATTATTGGCACCCTTCCTGTTATGTCGAGCCATCTAATAGTGGGTATTTAGTTTATTTAAGTGTGACTTCAGATTTGTTTGACAGTTTAGTCATTTTGTGTCATGAATTGATAAGGTGATATATTATGATGGAGGGTGCGGTGTGATTACCTTCTTAGCCTACCATTAATATTGATCATCACAAGCAATGTGTATTACACAGGCTTACAGTATACATCAGGGTTTTAATGTGAGCAACAACAAAAAACAGCATAATAATAATAATTATTATTATTATGATGATGATTATTATGATTATATTATTGTATTACTATTATTATAATTATTATATTATTATTATAATATATATATTTTCAATTATATGTAATTATTTAATTATTATTATATTGTTATTATTATATTGTTATTATTAAGCTTATATTTATATTATTATATTATATTATAATTATTATTCTATTATAATCATTCTATTATTATTCTATTATTATTTTTATATTAATATATTATTAATATTCTATTTATATTATTATCACTATTATTATATTATATTGTTATTATTATATTATAATTATTATTATACAATTACATTTTTATATAATAATTTTATAATTATTACTATTGTTATTATACCATTATATTTATATTATTATATTATTATAATATTATATTATTATAGTATTTTTATTATTTTTATTATATTATTATTATATTGTTATTATAATTATATTATTTTATTTCTAATAAAGAATACAACATAATAATATTATAATAATTTATATTATTATATTTATAATATAAACACATTTCTGTATTTTCTTCCATTCATTATAGTCATTATCACCATTATCATCACAACAATCAGAGAAATTAAATATGACTTAATATGTCTTACTGGCTGTAGTGGTTATGTGTCTTAGTGGCTGTAGTGGTTATGTGTCTTAGTGGCTGTAGTGGTTATGTGTCTTATTGGCTGTAGTGGTTATGTGTCTTAGTGGCTGTAGTGGTTATGTGTCTTAGTGGCTGTAGTGGTTATGTGTCTTATTGGCTGTAGTGGTTATGTGTCTTAGTGGCTGTAGTGGTTATGTGTCTTAGTGGCTGTAGTGGTTATGTGTCTTAGTGGCTGTAGTGGTTATGTGTCTTATTGGCTGTAGTGGTTATGTGTCTTAGTGGCTGTAGTGGTTATGTGTCTTAGTGGCTGTAGTGGTTATGTGTCTTATTGGCTGTAGTGGTTATGTGTCTTATTGGCTGTAGTGGTTATGTGTCTTAGTGGCTGTAGTGGTTATGTGTCTTATTGGCTGTAGTGGTTATGTGTCTTATTGGCTGTAGTGGTTATGTGTCTTAGTGGCTGTAGTGGTTATGTGTCTTAGTGGCTGTAGTGGTTATGTGTCTTATTGGCTGTAGTGGTTATGTGTCTTAGTGGCTGTAGTGGTTATGTGTCTTATTGGCTGTAGTGGTTATGTGTCTTATTGGCTGTAGTGGTTATGTGTCTTATTGGCTGTAGTGGTTATGTGTCTTATTGGCTGTAGTGGTTATGTGTCTTAGTGGCTGTAGTGGTTATGTGTCTTACTGGCTGTAGTGGTTATGTGTCTTAGTGGCTGTAGTGGTTATGTGTCTTATTGGCTGTAGTGGTTATGTGTCTTAGTGGCTGTAGTGGTTATGTGTCTTAGTGGCTGTAGTGGCTATGTGTCTTATTGGCTGTAGTGGTTATGTGTCTTATTGGCTGTAGTGGTTATGTGTCTTATTGGCTGTAGTGGTTATGTGTCTTATTGGCTGTAGTGGTTATGTGTCTTATTGGCTGTAGTGGTTATGTGTCTTAGTGGCTGTAGTGGTTATGTGTCTTAGTGGCTGTAGTGGTTATGTGTCTTATTGGCTGTAGTGGTTATGTGTCTTATTGGCTGTAGTGGTTATGTGTCTTATTGGCTGTAGTGGTTATGTGTCTTATTGGCTGTAGTTGTTATGTGTCTTATTGGCTGTAGTGGTTATGTGTCTTATTGGATTTAGTGGTTATGTGTCTTATTGGCTGTAGTGGTTATGTGTCTTATTGGCTGTAGTGGTTATGTGTCTTAGTGGCTGTAGTGGTTATGTGTCTTATTGGCTGTAGTGGTTATGTGTCTTATTGGCTGTAGTGGTTATGTGTCTTAGTGGCTGTAGTGGTTATGTGTCTTATTGGCTGTAGTGGTTATGTGTCTTATTGGCTGTAGTGGTTATGTGTCTTAGTGGCTGTAGTGGTTATGTGTCTTATTGGCTGTAGTGGTTATGTGTCTTATTGGCTGTAGTGGTTATGTGTCTTAGTGGCTGTAGTTGTTATGTGTCTTATTGGCTGTAGTGGTTATGTGTCTTATTGGCTGTAGTGGTTATGTGTCTTATTGGCTGTAGTGGTTATGTGTCTTATTGGCTGTAGTGGTTATGTGTCTTAGTGGCTGTAGTGGTTATGTGTCTTATTGGCTGTAGTGGTTATGTGTCTTATTGGCTGTAGTGGTTATGTGTCTTATTGGCTGTAGTGGTTATGTGTCTTATTGGCTGTAGTGGTTATGTGTCTTATTGGCTGTAGTGGTTATGTGTCTTATTGGCTGTAGTGGTTATGTGTCTTATTGGCTGTAGTGGTTATGTGTTTTATTGGCTGTTGTGGTTATGTGTCTTATTGACTGTAGTGGTTATGTGTCTTATTGGCTGTAGTGGTTATGTGTCTTATTGGATTTAGTGGTTATGTGTCTTATTGGCTGTAGTGGTTATGTGTCTTATTGGCTGTAGTGGTTATGTGTTTTATTGGCTGTAGTGGTAATGATAACATGGTTAATAATATGTTCCTCTCTATCATCACCAGTAGATATTGGCAGAAGTAGTAATTGAAGTGGGAATGTCATTACCATCCCCGGTGTGTAGTGGAGGGATTTTGCAGGACAGACATAGACAGACAGAGGCCCAGGCTGTGATGTGGCCCTAGTCTGGCCGCCTAGCCAAAGAATGCGTCCCAAATGGCACTCTATTTACTATGTAGTGCCCTACTTTTGACCTGGGCCCATATGGCTCTTGTCTAAAGTAGTGCACTACATATGGAATAGGGTGTCATTTGGGACACCATCAAACACTGATGTCCTCTGGAGCTCTAAATGTAAATGCTGTCTATTCACCCAGCATTTAATAAACGTTCTGGAGGTTTATTAATGTGCAAATGGGTGAGAGCACCTCTCCCCTGTGCCAGGCAGCCCCAGCCGAACGGCAGAGTGAACGGCAGCACAGAGGCACAGAGCTGTTTAACAGAGAGATTCACAAATCAGTCCAACTGGAGCTAAGCCTGTGGCTGCCTCTCTCTCCACTGGGGAACCACTAGCAGTATTTAATTCACACACTGTGTGTGTGTGTGTGTGTGTGTGTGTGTGTGTGTGTGTGTGTGTGTGTGTGTGTGTGTGTGTGTGTGTGTGTGTGTGTGTATACTGTATGTATGTGTATGATGGAGTCCATTACCCGCCAGAGAGCCTTTTATGTTTACTTATTTGTACCGCTCTCAAATAAGGTTCTTCCAGTGCCACTCACCTGGTGAATGGCAGGTTGTCAGAGAGAAATTGGGTCGAGAGATGGGAGCGACATCCAGATTCTGGCATCATGCATAAAGTTCCGTCACTCACAGAGCTAGAATACAAATAGGGAAATCTCAGGATAAAGACTCCTAGGATCCATCCATAGTAATATGAATGCAAATAGGATTAAGGGCCAGCTTTAGAGGCTGATATACAATTCACAGTGCTTATATGAGTCTGACGGCGGAGGCTATACATTCTCAACCTATACTGGAAATGAGGACACACTTATACAGACAGCTTTCACGGTAGTTTTCATGCATACAGACAGCTTTCATGGTAGTTTTCATGCATACAGACAGCTTTCACGGTAGTTTTCA
This sequence comes from Oncorhynchus mykiss, assembly GCF_057628025.1. Lineage (NCBI taxonomy): Eukaryota > Metazoa > Chordata > Actinopteri > Salmoniformes > Salmonidae > Oncorhynchus > Oncorhynchus mykiss. The sequence continues at coordinate 28,706,562 of NC_143047.1, read as the reverse complement.
TGCCTACAGACAGCGTTCATGGTAGTATTAATGGATTTTTCTCCCCCATCACATCGTATTGTGATTAGCAGTAGAGATGCATCACCTCGTATTGTGATTAGCAGTAAAGATGCATCACCTCGTATTGTGATTAGCAGTAGAGATGCATCACCTCGTATTGTGATGAGCAGTAGAGATGCATCACCTCGTATTGTGATTAGCAGTAGAGATGCATCACCTCGTATTGTGATTAGCAGTAGAGATGCATCACCTCGTAATGTGATTAGGAGTAGAGATGCATCACCTCGTATTGTGATTAGCTGTAGAGATGCATCACCTCGTATTGTGATTAGCAGTAGAGATGCATCACCTCCTAATGTGATTAGCAGTAGAGATGCATCACCTCGTATTGTGATTAGGAGTAGAGATGCATCATCTCGTATTGTGATTAGCAGTAGAGATGCATCATCTCGTATTGTGATTAGCATTAGAGATGCATCACCTCGTATTGTGATTAGGAGTAGAGATGCATCACCTCGTATTGTGATTAGCAGTAGAGATGCATCTCCTCCTAATGTGATTAGCAGTAGAGATGCATCACCTCGTATTGTGATTAGCAGTAGAGATGCATCACCTCGTATTGTGATTAGCAGTAGAGATGCATCTCCTCCTAATGTGATTAGCAGTAGAGATGCATCACCTCGTATTGTGATTAGCAGTAGAGATGCATCTCCTCCTAATGTGATTAGCAGCAGAGATGCATCACCTCGTATTGTGATTAGCAGTAGAGATGCATCACCTCGTATTGTGATTAGCAGTAGAGATGCATCACCTCGTATTGTGATTAGCAGTAAAGATGCATCACCTCGTATTGTGATTAGCAGTAAAGATGCATCACCTCGTATTGTGATTAGCAGTAGAGCAGCCTCTTTCATTAGTGTTCTATACCGAATCATCTGTCAGGTGTTTTCACTCAATATTAGTTTGATGTTCTTCTGGGGGAGAAATGATTGGCTTGATGTAATGTACATTTGTTTTTACAAACCCACAGGAGTGAACTACGAAGGGCTTTTCATTCAGGTTCAGACAACAACTCAAAGTTTTTTCTCTTTTACTCAACTGTTTCAACAAGCATTTAAACTGACTGATCTCGAAAATAATTTGTGCTTCATCATGTGACTAGGTTCTTTCTGTTGGGGTCAAATTCTACAGCCGTGGTCTGGGCTTTGTGTCCATAACCTCTTGCTGACTGTTGATAGAAATAAATATTATTTGACATTTGACTGCTGTTTTTCTTGTCAGAGGGAGAAAATAACAAGGTCCATTCTGCTTCATAAATTTTCACTCATTACATCTCTTTGAGCACATAAGCTCTGGTCCTCTCTCTCTCTCTCTCTCTCTCTCTCTCTCTCTCTCTCCCTCTCTCTCTCTCTCTCTATCTCTCTCTCTCTCTCTCTCTCTCTCTCTCTCTCTCTCTCTCTCTATCTCTCTTCCTCTCTCTCTAGCTCTCTCTCCCAGGGCTGTTAGCTGGTTCTCTCCAGAGCTGAGGTCTGGTTTATCTCCGTCTATAAAGTTAAGAAAGCTGGCAGAGCTGTAAATTTGGACGCCCTTCGTTAGAGGCCCTCCCCTGCCTGTAGTTCATCTGAATCATCAGTGGTCTTTAGTTTCCTTTCAAGGCCGTAAAGTACACTGACTGAGGAGAGGGGAGAGGGGAGAGGGTGAGAGGTGAGGGGTTAGAGTGTGGGAGGTGAAGGGAGAAGGGGTTAGGGGGGAGAAAGGAGTGAGGTGAGGGAAGAGGGGTTTAGGAGGGTGGGAGGCGAGTGGAAAGGGAGACAAGGAGACGGGGTGAGGGGGGCGAGGGGACCGTCGGGGGCCTGTGACGCGTGGGGGTCAGCTGCCAGACATAGGAATGATATACGGTGAGGCCTGTGTACCTCGCTGACACAAGACACTAACTAGACTGCTTTACAATTGGTTTCATTTTCCCCTTGCTTTCTCCCCACTCTCTTCTCTCTCTCTCTTAGGCCTCATGTCATCCTCCAGGACAGCTTGATCTTTAGTGAGCTGCTTCCAGCAGATGAGGATTGACATGTCAGAGAAAACAAATGGACACAGACAGGGATAGAGCTATGTGAGGAGCTGTAGAGGCCTTGCCTTTACTGTCTAACATGACCTGAGACATATGACAGGGTGTGAGAGGTTAAAGCACCAGTCGTATAGTATTATTACATAGAGACCCAGGAAAGATCAGCAGGGCAGTAAATCAACATATAAATCTGGATGAGAGGATTGTCCATTCTAAACTTCACAGTATTTTTCTATGACGTGGAACACTGATTGATGTTATGCTTGTTATGTTATGCTCCGTCTATCTTTATTTTGGGCTGTTCGTTACCTGGAGGAAGAACAAAGCATGATGTCCATGAGAGGGCGGCTTGTTTGACGACTCTTCTGATGGGGAGACAGGGCTGGAAATATAACTAAGAGCTGGCCTGCCTGTAGTCCCATCCTACCCACCCACCTGTCTCCCTGCCTGTAGTCCCATCCTACCCACCCACCTGTCTCCCTGCCTGTAGTCTCATCCTACCCACCCACCTGTCTCCCTGCCTGTAGTCCCATCCTATCCACCTACCTGTCTCCCTGCCTGTAGTCCCATCCTACCCACCCACCTGTCTCCCTGCCTGTAGTCCCATCCTATCCACCTACCTGTCTCCCTGCCTGTAGTCCCATCCTACCCACCCACCTGTCTCCCTGCCTGTAGTCCCATCCTACCCACCTACCTGTCTCTGTGCCTGTAGTCCCATCCTACCCACCCACCTGTCTCCCTGCCTGTAGTCCCATCCTACCCACCCACCTGTCTCCCTGCCTGTAGTCTCATCCTACCCACCCACCTGTCTCCCTGCCTGTAGTCCCATCCTATCCACCTACCAGTCTCCCTGCCTGTAGTCCCATCCTACCCACCCACCTGTCTCCCTGCCTGTAGTCCCATCCTACCCACCCACCTGTCTCCCTGCCTGTAGTCCCATCCTATCCACCTACCTGTCTCCCTGCCTGTAGTCTCATCCTACCCACCCACCTGTCTCCCTGACTGTAGTCCCATCCTACCCACCCACCTGTCTCCCTGTAGTACCATCCTACCCACCCACCTGTCTCCCTGCCTGTAGTCCCATCCTACCCACCCACCTGTCTCCCTGCCTGTAGTCCCATCCTATCCACCTGTCTCCCTGCCTGTAGGCCCATCCTACCCACCCACCTGTCTCCCTGCCTGTCGTCCCATCCTACCCACCTTCCTGTCTCCCTGCCTGTAGTCCCATCCTATCACCTACCTGTCTCCCTGCCTGTCGTCCCATCCTACCCACCTACCTGTCTCCCTGCCTAGAGTCCCATCCTATCACCTACCTGTCTCCCTGTCTGTAGTCCCATCCTACCCACCCACCTGTCTCCGTGCCTGTAGTCCCATCCTACCCACCTACCTGTCTCCCTGCCTGTAGTCCCATTCTATCCACCCACCTGTCTCTCTGCCTGTAGTCCCATCCTACCCACCCACATGTCTCCCTGCCTGTAGTCCTATCCTATCCACCTGTCTCCCTGCCTGAGGTCCCATCCTACTCACCCACCTGTCTCCCTGCCTGTCGTTCCATCCTACCCACCTACCTGTCCCCCTGCCTGTAGTCCCATCCTATCATATACCTGTCTCCCTGCCTGTAGTCCCATCCTATCACCTACCTGTCTCCCTGCCTGTAGTCCCATCCTACCCACCTACCTGTCTCCCTGCCTGTAGTCCCATCCTACCCACCCACCTGTCTCCCTGCCTGTAGTCCCATCCTATCCACCTGTCTCCCTGCCTGTAGTTCCATCCTACCCACCTACCTGTCTCCCTGCCTGTAGTCCCATCCTATCACCTACCTGTCTCCCTGCCTGTAGTCCCATCCTATCACCTACCTGTCTCCCTGCCTGTCGTCCCATCCTACCCACCTACCTGTCTCCCTGCCTGTAGTCCCATCCTATCTCCTACCCGTCTCCCTGTCTGTAGTCCCATCCTACCCTCGCACCTGTCTCCCTGCCTGTAGTCTCATCCTACCCACCCACCTGTCTCCGTGCCTGTAGTCCCATCCTACCCACCCACCTGTCTCCCTGCCTGTAGTCCCATCCTTTCCACCCACCTGTCTCTCTGCCTGTAGTCCCATCCTACCCACCCACCTGTCTCCCTGCCTGTAGTCCCATCCTATCCACCTGTCTCCCTGCCTGTAGTCCCATCCTACCCACCCACCTGTCTCCCTGCCTGTAGTCCCATCCTACCCACCCACCTGTCTCCCTGCCTGTAGTCCCATCCTATCCACCTGTCTCCCTGCCTGTAGTCCCATCCTAACCACCCACCTGTCTCCCTGCCTGTAGTCCCATCCTACCCACCCACCTGTCTCCCTGCCTGTAGTCCCATCCTACCCACACACCTGTCTCCCTGCCTGTAGTCCCATCCTATCACCTACCTGTCTCCCTGCCTGTAGTCCCATCCTACCCACCCACCTGTCTCCGTGCCTGTAGTCCCATCCTACCCACCTACCTGTCTCCCTGCCTGTAGTCCCATCCTATCCACCCACCTGTCTCTCTGCCAGTAGTCCCATCCTATCCACCTGTCTCCCTGCCTGTAGTCCCATCCTACCCACCCACCTGTCTCCCTGCCTGTCGTCCCATCCTACCCACCTTCCTGTCTCCCTGCCTGTAGTCCCATCCTATCACCTACCTGTCTCCCTGCCTGTCGTCCCATCCTACCCACCTACCTGTCTCCCTGCCTAGAGTCCCATCCTACCCACCCACATGTCTCCCTGCCTGTAGTCCTATCCTATCCACCTGTCTCCCTGCCTGAGGTCCCATCCTACTCACCCATCTGTCTCCCTGCCTGTCGTCCCATCCTACCCACCTACCTGTCCCCCTGCCTGTAGTCCCATCCTATCATATACCTGTCTCCCTGCCTGTAGTCCCATCCTATCACCTACCTGTCTCCCTGCCTGTAGTCCCATCCTACCCACCTACCTGTCTCCCTGCCTGTAGTCCCATCCTACCCACCCACCTGTCTCCCTGCCTGTAGTCCCATCCTATCCACCTGTCTCCCTGCCTGTAGTCCCATCCTACCCACCTACCTGTCTCCCTGCCTGTAGTCCCATCCTATCACCTACCTGTCTCCCTGCCTGTAGTCCCATCCTATCACCTACCTGTCTCCCTGCCTGTCGTCCCATCCTACCCACCTACCTGTCTCCCTGCCTGTAGTCCCATCCTATCTCCTACCCGTCTCCCTGTCTGTAGTCCCATCCTACCCTCGCACCTGTCTCCCTGCCTGTAGTCCCATCCTACCCACCCACCTGTCTCCGTGCCTGTAGTCCCATCCTACCCACCCACCTGTCTCCCTGCCTGTAGTCCCATCCTTTCCACCCACCTGTCTCTCTGCCTGTAGTCCCATCCTACCCACCCACCTGTGTCCCTGCCTGTAGTCCCATCCTATCCACCTGTCTCCCTGCCTGTAGTCCCATCCTACCCACCCACCTGTCTCCCTGCCTGTAGTCCCATCCTACCCACCCACCTGTCTCCCTGCCTGTAGTCCCATCCTATCCACCTGTCTCCCTGCCTGTAGTCCCATCCTACCCACCCACCTGTAGTCCCATCCTACCCACACACCTGTCTCCCTGCCTGTAGTCCCATCCTACCCACACACCTGTCTCCCTGCCTCTACCTCACATTCCAGCTCCGTTTTCATTGCAAGATAAACATGGCATCTCACTCCAGAATCCTTTTGTAAATGTTTTCTGAAGCAGGCAAACAAAGTGCTTTGGAAAGTCAAATGAGTTAATTATTACAATGCTGTGTAGGACAATCAAAGCAAAGCAGAGCTCAGTCAAGTTAGTAACACTACTTTCCAGGTCAAACTCCACCCTCATGAATTACAAGCCACTTTCTCTATTAGATAGGCATTATGTACAAAGTGCTATACAATGACAAGATGGGAAAACAACCTCTTCTCTTCTCTTCTGCTTTCTAATATTTAACAACATACAGAAAAGGTTGGTAGATGAAAGGGTGATTGTGGAAGATATTTGTTGAGTGAATGAATGTGTTAACGCAGTAGGTTTTGGACGGTGTTGTAATTTCTGAGTTCATGCTTTTGAGGGCCTGGACAATTAGAACTCTGAAGAGTTCGTTGGCCAAGTTGTTGTTGGCAATGAGAACATTGACCACTGAAGGTTGTTGATGATTTGGAGATGATGTGAAAGTGTTCTAACAGTTTTACCTGTAGGCCTATGTGTGAATAGGGGTTAACCTCTTGGTTCAATCCCAGTCTAGTATCCTGACTGGGTTTAATCATTGTCACCTGTCTGACGGGTTTAGTGATGATGTCATAAGTCAGGAAGCCCTTTAGAAGTCAGATCTTTTATTGTCATGGCGACATCTGGGTTCACAATGGTGCGGTTTAGTGGAAGGGCCAGACGGGCCGATCGCTGCTTTAGGTTAAAACTTAAAAATAGTCCTAGTCTTCAGAAGCTGTGCTACAGGCAGGCAGGAAATGCTTAGATTTCTCTTCCCTTTTTTATTTGACTGGAATATTCAATAAATCCCCTGGATCTGGGGAGCAGGCGGTTGGGCTTAGATTCCCCTCCGTGCTAAGGCAAACTTCCCTTCCATATTTTAGCTTCACAAAGCTTTGTCACATGCAAAACCATTGTACTCTGTTATTTTTAGAGAAAAACCACTCTGCATGAAATATTTTCTCTTGACGTATATTGACATGAAGTATGGCCATGATGACATTGATGATAATGATTTAAGTTAAAGTCAAAGCAACTATTTCTGACTCCAAATCCTGTTATACTGATCTCTCTGAACTTCAGAGCTGAGTAACCTATTAGTATTAGCTGAGTATGAGTGTACTGAGTTAGCCCAGAATGAGAGTTTAAGACTATGCAAGACTATGTGGCCATGACGCATGGTCCAGCTCCCTCAGTAACCTGAGGCCAGGCTTATGGGCCCACCTGTCTCTAGTTGTGGAAGGACATGTCTTGGCTTGCAGCCTCTACCATTGAGACCTAACCTAATGCTAACGTTGGCTAATGTTAGCCGCTGTTGTTATTGTAATGGGGTCAACATGATGCTATTTCACTCTTTTGAGGCCAAAAGAGAGAGCGATACAGTGTTTTTTTCAACATATGTTGAAGAGGTTGTTATATATTTACTGCATTAGTTATCAGCTATATTTATTAGCTGTATGACATGCCAGTAAAACGTGTAACTTCAGCTGTGGTATAGCTTAACAATAAATGATGGAAAACATTTAGAGCATCATCCTAACTGGAGATGCTCTCCTGTAATTTCAACTTTTACATAAATCAAGTGTCATTGGTGTTTTTATTTTGGTGAAAATTTGAGGATATTCTCACATATCTTTGCTCACAATAATATCATGAGTAACCTGCCTAATTACTCACACATAACTTAAAGGTAAACACATGTTTTCCATCATTCTGTGTGCCTCAGATTACACAGGACACATAATTATTATAGGCCTCAACGTTTGGCAATCCAACCATGAACTGCCTCAAGCTTCTGCTTTTCACTTCGTCCCAGACATCATCACAGAGTAGCAGATGCCTGAATGTTCTCATTGTTCAACTGAAAGTTATATCAGTTTCATATCAGGTAACGTCTGTAAAATTGCATATTTGCGTCATTCAGAATGACTATAGTCTTGAGACTCCAGAACATTTATTAGACTTGAGCCATTTGGCCTTTAATCCATTAGGGATTTTTAGCTGCTGCCTTTGACACCAAACTAAAGGTGGAAATGCCATGCTATTCATTTTGTACAATGCCCTTCCATCCCAGGTGGATCTTGCATCTTGCATATTGAATGCACGTACCCAAAATAATTCTGTATTAAATGTGTTACTATGACCACACCGTGGCCTTCTCCTACTCCATCCAAATCAACTTTTTAGAAGTGACGGGTCTACACTAATTTGAGGTCTAAATGCAAATTAGTATCTCCCAAATACACATGCTTTAATTAGACCAGGACACGTGTTTCATATCAATGCGGGTCCATGGTTTGTGTTTCAAAGTGTTCTTTCTGCTTGTTTTACTTTTACTCTTGTAATTACTGCATTAAAGCATGTTTTCTTCTGGCAACATGTATCTACAGAAGGAATTAGCTAATGAATGTTTTTAGCCTTATGAACTTGAGTGGTGTTGAGCAGTGTTTTGCTCTGCCTTCGCCAGTACATGGTGTTGTAGAGCTGAGAGCAGCCACTAATGACCTTTAGCTGTGCTGGCAGGTTTTAAGTGTGATCAGTGGGTATATGTTTAATCGTGTTGTCCTCTGCCCCAGGAGATTATAGTAACGATACCAATTAGCCCAATCTCATTAGCCTAGAAGACTCCACTGACTCTCACATACACATTAAGGGCCCTGCCTAATCTGACAGTTCTGAAGTGGGCTGTGGGTGTACGGTGTGTGTTCACTGTATACCCTGGCCTTTGGGCATTGTGGTGTGTACGTGTGTCTTCTCTCTAAGTATGTATGCCTTGTGTGTGTGTGTGTGTGTGTGTGTGTGTGTGTGTGTGTGTGGACCTGTTCTGTATGTGTGTATGTCCTGGGTCTGTGTGTGTAAGGCTATAAGCTTAATTACTAGTCAGGGATCAGCTCCACAGAGTGGCTGTGTAATCCAGCTCTGTGTTTTCCTCCTCTGAGTCCTCTTACTGGGCGCATAAACCATATAACTTTCATGTGTGTTTGGACTTCTCTCCCCCCTGATGGTTCATTTATGAATTCCTGAGAGATGGGAAGCCGCGCTCCACTCACTATCTCAGGTGTAAAGCCCCATGTTTCCCCTTTTTTTACTCACTCTCTCTCTCTCTCTCTCTCTCTCTCTCTCTCTCTCTTTCGCTCTTTCTCTCTCTCTCTCTCTTTCTTTCTCTCTCTCTCTCTCTCTCTCTCTCTCTCTCTCTCTCTCTCTCTCTCTCTCTCTCTCTCTCTCTCTGTCTCGCTCGCTCTCTCCCTCTCTCCCTCTTTCGCTCTTTCCCTCTTTCCCTCTCTCTCTGTCTCTCTCGCTCTCTCTCCCCTCTCTTTTTTCCAGGACCAGGCCCAGGTCTGATTAGTGCCTATTAAAGATCAGAGGGGTAAGGGGGAAGTGTCCAGCTGCTCAGGGTGCTGCGCTGTGTTATATTTGGAATCTTTAGACTGTCCCGCTGGCGCTCCACAACACTTTATTATGTCACAGAGTTTATTAGAGTACTGGTGGGATTTGTATTGACGTTACTGGGGGATGGAGACATACATGACTTCCTGTTTCAGGGCATGGAGGAGAGGAGCAGCATGGTCGCAGGTTTCACTTTCCAGATAAAACAGAGTGGCTCGCTGACTTACTTCCTCTCTTCCTCTCTTTTCTTCTCTTTCCTCTCTTCCTCTGGGCCCACTGGTGCAGCAGGCCTAAAAATGGCTTCCTAAATGTAGCACTTGTACATAAACATTGACTACATGGAAAATGTGGGATTTTAGGGATTTGGGGGATGTTGGTCTTGGTGTTATACCCTCAGCGATGACATTTGCTTTGTCATGTGCCAACTTCCAGTAACAGATATTTTTTTTTACAGACATCTAGTTTAGAATAATATAAATGGTCCACGTTATGACAAAATAGAACATTTTAAGAAATTATGAAAATCTTTTATGCATATTTGAAATTGTTCACCTGGTTAATGTTACACAAATATTTATTTGAGGTGGAACATTGTGTTTGAATTAACCCCTTGTAAAAATCTCCTTTTCTCCTTTAATGTTACCTCTCTATCCTACTACACCAATATCTCCAGGACCTTCTCCATGATTTCATTTTGAACGTTAAACAGGGTATCTGAGCCCTGGCAGCTAATCAAAGAAAAATAACTGGAGGATGGCTTTGATAACTGAGCACTTTTCACACGCACCCAGCGTAAGCCATGTTTATGTACTGTCCTCTGCTGCAGGAAATTAAAGCTGTCGTCTACACTGTGTTTAGAGTAATTGGTCATTTTGTGTTATTCACATATTGTCAGGCTTCTACAGTTTCGCTCTACCTGTTATTGTAGAAAATAATTACTTTCGAGCTCAGACGATTTGAGGGATGGCAGATTATTTCCTTCCTTCCTCCCTTCTCTCTCTCTCTCTCTCTCTCTCTCTCTCTCTCTCTCTCTCTAGCTCTCTAGCTCTCTAGCTCTCTAGCTCTGTGGTGAATTTTCCAGGCCACATCCAGAAGTGGCTGACGAGTGAACGTCAAGGTACGGAACAGGGTGTGTGTCTCACTGGCATACACACCATGTCAAACTGAATTAAAGACGTCTTACTTAACACACAGGCCATTCGATCCGAGGGCTGACAATGATAGCATCAAATCCACAGTATGTGGCACCACTATACCAAACTTCAAGACTTTTGTTGTTGTTGTTATTGTTGCCTCTCTGGTAGTCATCGTATTTTTGGGGTGATATGAGGAAATTCGGTAAAGATAGATGAGGATGAGGAAAACATCTCTGCAACATACACAAAATGTCTGTGAGTGATTCCATCTCTGTATCTGTCACCATATTCCCACATTTTGCTGGTGGAATTCAAAAACAAGGTGCTGAGTGCAGTGAAATAAATTGCCATCTTTGGTTTATTTGTGTGCCTTGTAAACATACCTAACAGCCACTAGGCCAGAAGACAACAGAGAAGGGATTTCAGTAACCCTTCTAAAGTCAAGCAGCAATGTAACGAGGTCTGCCAAAATGACACTCAAGTAAGTTGTAATGACTACATTGTTTTTTCTCCCACCCTTCTTCCAAGTAGCTGGCACACAGAAGCTGGCGGCTCACGGATGTCTGTGTGTCTGTGTGCTCAGAGAACTTAAGGAGTTTTGAAAGTTAAAAGAAGGCTTTTTTCTTCCCGGATCCTGTGATGTTTCTCTGCCTTCTCTTATGTGTTGAGCCTGGTAGACGATGCTATTATGTTAGAGGAAGTAATATGGTTGTGACATCCTTCACTACCTATTTGAAAAGCACATTCGGCAGCTCGGCAGCGTTGTGAGTAGCAGTGCAACGCCTTTTCTTAACAAATGCACTTTTCCCTCACGTGCACTTTCAAGAAATCTTGTTAAACACAAAAGGAGCAGCAAGCAGCTTCTGTTGGACAAAAAGAAAGACAAAAAAATGAGTGAGGTGGGGAAAATATCTAACTTCAAAAAATGATTCTAAACGTGCTGCATGCCAGGTAGATGCACGGACGTCTACTCTTATTTAGCGTGTAACACCTGAAACGGTGCTGTTAGTGGGCTGAAAGGCTGACCTTGAATCGTCTCCTGTCAGCATCGTGTTAGTGCTCCTGCTTCCTGTCTAGGTGTGCTACCATCATGACATTGTTTATTCACTTTGATTCATCTGCTACAGTATCGACAGAAGATCTTCCTCTCTGTACTCCCTCCCTATCGTAAATCTTTCTCGTTAGCAATACGTATAGCTAGCAGATGAGCTACTTCAGTGTTATTATATGCGAAGAGCTGCCCTTGTGGTTGTTACTATGCATGGCAGTTATTGATATGCAGCTCTAATGATGTGCAGTACCTCTGCTAGTGGCACTTAGAGAAACATTGATTAAATGTGTTTTTAAGGGTCACCAGCACCCATTAGAATTAGCGTGCGCCCGCGAACCGCTTGTCATGCATGTCACACGGTCTCTCTCTCTTCCAGCTCTCCTCCTGTTCTCTCCATCTGGGGAGGGCTTGTCCATACTGGGCTCTGGTCCGCTCAGTGTGGCACATCAAACCCTATAAAGGGAATCATTTATGTGCCACTCCCCATTACTGAACAGCATGGAGACAGCTAATGAGGGACCACAGCAAAAGGAATATTTCCACCACTTTGCTTCTAGACGACACTGGCACAGAAAGAAACCCATGCAGGAGTCTTCTGGGAATCATTGTTTTTTTGAGGAGGGTAAAAAGAACAAAAGCAATGTGTGATTTTTTTCCCCGCCTTCTCTCCATCTTCTTCTCTTTTTTAGCCGTTAGTGCTATACCTCAGTTACGGCAACAGCTTGAGGTGAAGACTGCAAAACACACACAATTTTGTTAGTGTGAATATATGATGGTGGTGTGTGTCTGTTTGTGTGTGAGTGGGGGGTGGGGGGTTCTGTGTGAATATATGTTTACAGTAGATCCCTGGGTCCAGGAGTGTTTTGGCAGGTGCATGTGTATGTCGTGTGTGTGTGTGCGTGTGTGTTGGTGCGCTTGCTTGCACGTGTGTATGTACATGCGTGTGTGCGCGCTCCTGCATGTGTACGCGCATCGTCGTAAGTGTGTGTGTGTGCGCCCCCGTGCGTGTGTGTATAGAGGTCTAGTGTTGCTGATAAAAAGGTAGCTGTGACATTTCCAATTTGCCATGCACCAGCCCACTCCATCTCCTTCCCTGCTGCCTCTTACATGGTAGAGTAAGCCTCTAGGATTGACAATAATTACAGCCCGCATAAAATGAAGAGGGTAATATGAACACAGCTTTGCCATAATTGCCTTTTCATTATTTGCTAACAGTGAGCTATTCAGTCATAAGAAAGAGATTGCATAGTAATTGGCTGACAATGAGAAGCTGGGGCTCTGTTCAGTTGCTGTGGTAATTTCTGTGTTGCTGTGAAGGTTTTTTGGGGGGCTTTTTATAAATAATCTGAAGCATTAAACTGTAATTTAAAACTACAATTTCCAGCATGAATGAAAATCTTGGTATTAACATGAGCTCCTATTTAGAGTGGAACATCCTATTAGCTGCATTAGCACTAGTTGGTAAGTTTCCATATGGGCTGCCTCTAAACCAAATGGGGTTTAGACAGCTTTGTTTCTCTCTCAGTCAGTCTCATACTGAACCACACAGACAACAGTTATGGTGTTTGGGAAAAGACCCTCCTGTATGTGGTGTGTGTGTGTCTGTGGGAAAACCAGAGTGATGCAATAGGCTTAACTAAGGAAACACAAGCACATACACGCACACGCAAGCACACATTATTTCAGCATCAATCACATTCGTGTCCACTTATGATTTTATGAAGGCATAACTGGGCAGCTCTAAACTTCCTCTGTTAATATGAGCGGCACACAGCATTTAGTCTGTTCTGTTGTACCGAGGCAACATGACAATAGATAGGCCGGTACATCCGATAATGATTTCCAAAGCAATCCATCTCCTATATTACATCAGAAAGGGTTGGCAGCGCTGCGACGGGAGACCAATGTTAATTTGTCTAAATAGGATTTTGAGGTTATGGCTGGGGCTCTGGAGATGCAGCTACAATATAATCTCAAGGACAATAGAACAAGGCGTAGCAGCCTTGTGGTGTGTGTGTGTGTGTGTGTGTGTGTGTGTGTGTGTGTGTGTGTGTGTGTCTGGTTGGAAACACAGAGGACACAGCGGTATTGCTGATCCTTTATAAAAAAATAAAAGCCCTCTCAGGTATCGGGCAGATATGGGTTCAAGCTAGCTCTCCCAGTTCCAGGGCCATTTTGATTACCCCATCCTGAGTGTGGGGGGTGGGGGGAGTAGAACAGAGGACAGGCTGAGGTACATGGCTGTTAGCACTCAGCAAATGGAACAAGGGAGACATGCAAAGCTGAGTAATGTTGTTGGGTTTTATGTGTGAGAGTGAGAAAGAGAGAGAGAGAGAGAGAGAGAGAGAGAGAGAGAGAGAGAGAGAGAGAGAGAGAGAGAGAGAGAGAGAGAGAGAGAGAGAGAGAGAGAGAGAGAGAGAAAGAAACAAAAAGAGGGAGAGAGAGGCCCAGGACGTACTAGTTTTGGGAGTGAATGTGGATATAACATGACATTCCTGTGAAATGATTGTTTGTGGAAAGCTGGGGCTGGCCTAGTGTTTATTTGGAATGGGCTGGTTGGAGCATCGTGACTCTGTGGGATCCTGTCTCCTCTCCCAGGCATCTCCCATAGGCCTACTATACCACTACTTCAGCCAGCTAGCAGGTCCGTTACTCCTCTAACACAACTCTCAATCAATCTGTGCGTGGCACAGAGCTCTTCAGTGGTGGGTAGTAGGAGTCGTTTAGCTCAAGTGTTTGCATGAGAAGAAATAAATAACATTCACAGTGTTACTATCATTGGATGGGCCTGATGTTAGCCAGGCATTAACACACGTTTAGAAAGCAGCAAAACACAGCAGGACATAAAGACAATACTAGTGGAGATCGATGAGACATGGAAATAACAACATCACAGACAGACAGACAGACAGACAGACAGAGTCGCCCTGACCATAGAGAGCTTTTATTCTCTATGTTGGTTAGGTCGGGGTGTGATTTAAGGGTGGGTTATCTAGGTGAATTATATTTCTATGTTGGCCTAGAATGGTTCCCAATCAGAGGCAGCTGTTTATCGTTGTCTCTGATTGGGGATCTTATTTAGGTAGCCATTTCTCATTGTGCTTTGTGGGATCTTGTCTATGTATAGTTGCCTGTGAGCATTATATTAGCTTCACGTTTCATTTGTTCGTTTTGTTCTTTTGTTCTTTTAAAGTTTTCTATTCCAAAATAAAGGATGGAAACATACCACGCTGCATCTTGGTCCACTCCTTATAACGATCGTGACAGAGAGAGAGAGAGACTGAGAGCGTTAGGTTGAAATGATGGCTGAGGATGATTATGAAGTTACTGTAGTAATACCATTGATACCCTGTCTAGAACCCATCCTCACAGTTCTCTTCCCTTCTCTCCCCCTTCTCCTCCCTGATCATCAGACCCATATTACAGCCAGCCAGGGGCTCTCTCGTTTGAGGTGCCGGTGTCATAATTATCTAACACAACGGGGCTGCTTCTCTTATTAGTAATTAGCTCCCACCAAACTGATTGGTATGGCTTCCTGTTCTCATCCCTTTTAATGTTTCAACATTTACTTTGTGCTTGAAGGATTTGTTTGTATATATCTTGTGTGATGAGCGCTTTTCAAGTAATTGGCTCCTGAGGGACAGCACTTTCTAACAGTTAAAGAATAATTACAGCCCTATGAAATGTTAAACTGCCCTCGCTGTCTTTCGCAGGGGCCTAATTGCATGCAACAAGTAAGGCAGGCATTTCATTTTGTTCATCACAGGGACAGACTGAACTTTCATGGAAACACACAGAAATGTTGTAGAGTGGTAAATACCCTCACATATGGTAATTTTGTAGGACACCAAAGCAGTTTTGAAAGGCAGAGCTCTCATTGAAAGCGATGCCGGTAGCTTGTTTTTTTCTTGTGGTGGAGTGGGGTGTGAGCGCTGGGTGTCTGTGGGCTGTTCTGCTCTAATGGAGTTTTGCATATATTTATTATAAAGCCGTGAGAAGGAGAGTTCTTAAAGGAGAAAATACACTTATTTACCGTAAAAAATGCCTTTTAAAAAATTACTGTGTTTTTCTACTCATTGTCTTTGGGATGCACGGTTGAAAAGCTTTGCTTTACTTCTCTGTTGTTGTTGTTTTGGATATATGGGAAGCAGATTACAATCTAATAGGTCTTTGAACTGAAATACTTTTGTTGTTTTTCTCTCTGCTCGATGATTAGATATTTTAATATTAGATATAAGAACAATTGAGAAATGTAAATGTAGGCTTAAAAAAATATGTAGAGTTAATAGAGGAAATTATAATTCTCCTGGCTATTTCATAAAACATGCATTATTCAAAAGAGAGAAAAAAGGCAAATGAACTAATAGGGAAATATCATTTTGGCCTAATTTATTTATGATATAGCTGAGTGGAATTCTATGAAGTAGAGAGTGTGTCTGTTATTCCTCATTTTTATTTGTTTATCATTTTGTGGATGTGTATCGAGAGCCTACAGTATATGCATGCAAGCATGTGTGTCTGTCGGGCCATATTTGAATGCATGTATGCATATCTCCTATTACTGCTAAAACCTGTCTGTGTCTAAATTATAATGTGTTCATTTCTTTGTATTTTCTCTAACAGATCGGTCAGCACAACATGGCAGGAGATAAAAAGGCCTTAGAAGGTACTTTCCTGAGATGCGCACGTGTTTGTCCTTTAAATGACATAGCAGTCGGAACCTCTTCTATATCAGTTTTTTGACAAATCATTTTGCAGGATGTAACTTTTTTATAATGACGTTTAAATCTATTTAGACAGACAAATCAAGGATAGGTTAAATGGTTGGAAGGTAATTCACAACAGTAAATAAATGAGGTGATTCCTCTCACCCTTTATCTGTTATGAACAGTGGGTCAAACTGTTGGTGACGTCTTCACACGTGCAGAAACGGAAGATTATTCAGACAACCTGTCAGTCCACAGAGACAATGACTATGAATTGAAAAGCATCATGTATTTTTCCATACTTGTCTATTCAATGTATTCAGAATATGAATACAGTATACTGCATATTTATTTACTTTAAGACTACTAATATTCTGGCCATTGTAGTAGTACTTGTCAGTAGCACAAAAATCATATTTGGGAGGCTCTGGAATGTACACACATACCTCTGGACTTGTGCTATGTACTGACATTTCAATCTCCCTCTAACGTGGCCTGGCCATGGAGAGAGATTCACTCTTCCATATACCACTGTCACTCCACAAGATTTAATGTTTGGTATGCAGTTCATATAATTATATATATTTTCCCCTCGTTGGATTTTGATCCAACGATGGTCTGGCTAAAGTCACCATTGATTTTGATCCAGCGAGAGCCTGGCAAAAGTCACTGTTGATTTTGATCCAGCGAGAGCCTGGCTAAAGTCACTGTTGATTTTGATCCAGCGAGAGCCTAGCTAAAGTCACCATTGATTTTGATCCAGTGAGGGCCTGGCTAAAGTCACCATTGATTTTGATGCAGCGAGGGCCTGGCTAAAGTCACCATTGATTTTGATCCAACGAGGGCCTGGCTAAAGACACCATTGATTTTGATGCAGTGAGGGCCTGGCTAAAGTCACCATTGATTTTGATCCAGCGAGAGCCTGGCTAAAGTCACTGTTGATTTTGATCCAGCGAGAGCCTAGCTAAAGTCACCATTGATTTTGATCCAGTGAGGGCCTGGCTAAAGTCACCATTGATTTTGATGCAGCGAGGGCCTGGCTAAAGTCACCATTGATTTTGATCCAACGAGGGCCTGGCTAAAGACACCATTGATTTTGATGCAGTGAGGGCCTGGCTAAAGTCACCATTGATTTTGATCCAGCGAGGGCCTGGCTAAAGTCACCATTGGTTTTGATCCAGAGAGAGCCTGGCTAAAGTCACCATTGATTTTGATCCAGCGAGGGCATGGCTAAAGTCACCATTGATTTTGATCCAGCGAGGGCCTGGCTAAAGTCGCCATTGATTTTGATCCAGCGAGGGCCTGGCTAAAGTCACCATTGATTTTGATGTAGCGAGGGCCTGGCTAAAGGCACCATTGATTTTGATCCAGCGAGGGCCTGGCTAATGTCACCATTGATTTAAGAGGAGTGGATGGGCATTGTGGTCTGCATGCCTCACATTCCTCCCTGAATACGGTCCTGCTCCTCCCTGACGGACCTGACGGACGGACAGACGGGGGAACAATGTTGGTATTGCTGCAGACAATGAGAGCGAGAGAGAGAAAGAGAGAGAAAGAAAGAGGGATTAAGATTGAGAAAGAGAGATAGAGATAGTATGTATGGGGGAGAGAGAGAGAGAGAGGGGGGGGGGTGAAGGCTTGAAATGGCTGACCCTTCAAAATGGTTTTCATCAAAGGTAATGTATGATGTTCTCAGCATTACCCCTCTCTAACCCTCCCCTTATATACCATGGTCGAACTGAGGCTATAGCCCTCCTACTGTAGCTATCAGTAGATCCTGTCTGCTCTGTCCTACAGGTCTCTCCAACCATCAACTATCAACTTCTAATAACCCAGCATGACTAGCTATTTCCCTCTCCTTCTCTCCATCCCTCCCCGTCCCATTCTGGATTGCAGGTTGTGTAATGTGGTAATGCACTCAAGTGAATTATAAGTGAGGGCTCAGTAGCTCAGTATTGGCAGCAGGCAGCCCTGGCATGCCATCGTTGTGCCCAGTGGGCCCTTTGTAAATAAAATGTTATTTCACGGCTCCGTATTTCATGCCCTGCGTGCACAGAGGGCTCAGCGGTGCCATACATACCTACCTCACTAGATATCAGATCTCTCTCTCTCGCTCTGTCTCTCTCAGTACAGGACTCAATCACTAGTACAGCACCCCTAGTAGGCTGTGCTAGCTACACCACTCCATGCTGCCATACTGCCATGCTGCCTCACATACTGATTGAGATGAGAGGATATGGTGCAGAACCATGCTGTTATAATATTGGTGCTCTCTATAATCTCTTATGGTTGTCATTATTTCTGGAGTCAGTGATGTGTTTTATCGAGCTGTTACACTGATGGTGATATGATAGTTAGGGATATAGTCATCTTGGGCTTTGAGTGACATTTCAAAACCTCTGATGAATCTTGTGTAAATTATGAAAATATTTCGAACTACAAAAAAAGCAGATATTTTTGTAAAAACTGTATGTGTTTTGAATTGCAGTAAAGTAATAGCTAGGTTTAGAGAATTAAACAGACAAACATAAAGTGAAAACAAAGAAACAAACAGATAATGGCCAGATGATGTCCAGATGATGTCCAGATGATGGCCAGATGATGTCCAGATGATAGCCAGATAATGGCCAGATGATGTCCAGATGATGGCCAAATGATAGCCAGATGATGTCCAGATAATGTCCAGATGATGTCCAGATGATGTCCAGATGATGTCCAGATAATGTCCAGATAATGTCCAGATGATGGCCAGATGATAGCCAGATGATGGCCAGATGATGGCCAGATGATGGCCAGATGATAGCCATATGATAGCCAGATGATGGCCAGATGATGGCCAGATAATGTCCAAATGATGTCCAGATCATGTCCAGGTGAGGGCAAGATGATGGCCAGATCATGTCCAGATGATAGCCAGATGATAGCCATATGATAGCCAGATGATGGCCAGATAATGTCCAGATGATGTCCAGATCATGTCCAGGTGAGGGCAAGATGATGGCCAGATCATGTCCAGATGATGGCCAGATGATGGCCAGATGATGGCCAGATGATGTCCAGATGATATCCAGATGACAGTCAGATAATGTCCAGATGATGGCCAGATGATGGCCAGATGATAGCCATATGATAACCAGATGATGGCCAGATAATTTTCAGATCATGTCCAGATCATGTCCAGATGAGGGCAAGATGATGGCCAGATCATGTCCAGATGATGGCCAGATAATGGCCAGTTGAATGCCTGTTGATGGCCAGTTGATGGCTAGATGATGTCCAGATAATGGCCAGATGATGGCCAGACGATGTCCAGATGATGGCCAGATGGTGTCCAGATGATGTCCAGATAATGGCCAGATGATGGCCAGATGACGGCCAGATGATGGCCAGATGATGTCCAGATGATATCCAGATGACAGTCAGATAATGTCCAGATGATGGCCAGATGATGGCCAGATGATAGCCATATGATAACCAGATGATGGCCAGATAATTTTCAGATCATGTCCAGATCATGTCCAGATGAGGGCAAGATGATGGCCAGATCATGTCCAGATGATGGCCAGATAATGGCCAGTTGAATGCCTGTTGATGGCCAGTTGATGGCTAGATGATGTCCAGATAATGGCCAGATGATGGCCAGACGATGTCCAGATGATGGCCAGATGGTGTCCAGATGATGTCCAGATAATGGCCAGATGATGGCCAGATGACGGCCAGATGATGTCCAGATGATGGCCAGATGATGGCCAGATGATGGCCAGATGGTGTCCAGATGATGTCCAGATGATGGCCAGATGATGGCCAGATGATGGCCAGATGATGGCCAGATGCAGCAGAAAGAGCATGTCGATTGAGTTACATGTTTTCCCAATTGTCTCTGAGTGTGTCCATGATTTCCCAGAACATACAGGTGTGGACTGTGAAGAGCCTGTGCTCTAGAAGTGTTAGCTACTATGACTGATTGGGTTCACCTGCACCTAGCCTATAAAGACAGACTGGTTAAACGGTTACAGACCTAAGCTATATAACAACACTTGAAAAGGTGTCAGCATTACCGATAGGAAGTGGTATATGTAAATACAGGGATCATTTTATTTTTATTACAAATAACAGAGCTTTGTATAATGAATGATAAGTAGAGCAATTTCAATGATTTTATTGCTATAAAACTTTTGAACCATTTAGATCCATTTGGATAGTTCTACCATTTGTAACGCACTGTAGCCTATTTGGGGATGCGTTGGTAGGTATGTTGGCAGGCTAAATGGGAGGAACTGAGCCATATCACTAAGAGGCCCATGGTTTTCCAGGCTACTAGATGGATCTAGCCTGTGATCCACCATGGGGAAGAGATGCAGCCCATGGCTAAACAAGCCTCTCTTTGTTTCAGGGTGTGCTGAGTGATCTCCATTGAGCGGAGAAGGGTAAACACTGCTAGCTCTATAGAGATACACATTGTCAACACACTGCACTCATTAACTATAATGAGATGTTATGAGGAACCCTTGAGCTCATTGTGTGACTTCTAGAGGATAACCTGCCCTGCTATTGTTGTTGTTGTTTCTGCAAGGCAAATCTTGGCTTTAAGATTGAACAAAAAACCCACTGCCTGCATTCTTCTATTCTTTCTTCCCCTCAGTTCCCCCACCTAACCATTAACCGCCCGACGAGTCTACTCCAGGATAGCTGTTAGTTTCTGAAAATGCTCTGCTCTGCTTCCCTCTCTTCTCTCTCTCCTCTGCTTGCCCTGTGTTTGCCCCTGTCTTTCAAGTGCTATTCCTCCTATTGCTGTAGGTCTGGGGGTCTAATCTGTTTCTGTGGCACACCTCACCTTAATCCTGTGCGGTTGGCCCTGGCTGTTAGCCACAGCCCCCCCCCCCCCCCCCCTGCTCTCTCTCCAGCTAAGTCTTTAATGAGTCTGACACTGACCTCACACTGGGGTCAGACTGACCGTTCCTTTCTTTGGGTTTCAAACCCCATGCGTTCCACCTAACCAGAAAGTCCTACTAGCTAGCTCTAACTAAGCATTAACCATGGATCCTGTGCTGTGTGCAGAGCCCTTACTAGCTAGCTCTAGCCAAGCCTTAACCATGGAGCCTGTGCTGTGCGCAGTGTGTGCAGACTTTAGCCACCGTCCCTTCCACTTTTCTTCCCTTCAGCCTCGTCTCTTTTTCTTCATGTGTCATAGAAGGCATTATTGTGGTAGCTAGCCACCGTCGCTATGCTGCAGTGCACTGCATTCCGACCCTAATTAGGAACGGGACACAGGATACTCTTAAAGCCGGGGAGGGGAGTGTATGAGGTTCTGACATGCATGGCTAGTGTAGCCTCTTTGACGACAATGAGTGGCTTCACCTTGGCTGCTAATTGGCCCAGCTCGGATCTCTCTCTCTGGCTGGCTGCTGGTAGTGGAGTCTTCAGGCAGCCAGTCTCCAGCAGACTATGGCTAAGTCCCAAATGGCACCCTATTTCCTATTTAGTGACCAGAGCCTATGGGTAGTGCACTATAAAGGGAATAGGGTGCCATTTGGAATGCAAACTCTGTCTTTTCTTTTCTTCTCTCCGCACTGATTGAAAACGATCTCAATTTGATGACAGTTGGTTGAGATTTTTCAGCCGGCTGCATGCAGCTTGAAACCCCTAATTAGATTCTCCTATACGGCGGTTTTACATTAGACAAACATTTGTGCAGACCAACGGGAGATGCCAGCTTTTGTTTGGATGGGTTCCTTCTAACAGAGTGCAGAGTAGAGTGGAGTGGAATGGTGGAGCGAGCTGCAGAAAGAAACAGCTTGTTTGCTCATTTGTGCGTGTTTGGAGACAGTGTCTGTTTGAAAGAGGGGGATTTCTGTAACCATGGAATTAATTAATTAAAATCCTGTTATTGAGAGAATGTTGTTTAGAAAAACCCCTAAAGTTGATAGATGACCCACACCCACCATACAGCCATGTAGGGCTGGGGAATGCAGAGGTCCAGGTTTACCAACAGACATGAATGGATTCAGGGAGGACTCCCCCCCCCTCCATGTCTTTGTTACAGGTGTGCTCACTGATAAGCATCCTGAGGTGAGATATGCTCACCACCACCGCCCACATATTTCCATCAGGCAGCATTTTAATTTTCAGAATAAAAGCCCCCTCACACCCCCTCCATTTATCTCCTCTGCGATCGCGGCCCTTTCAAAGTCTAACTAACCAGGTTTCAAATGGTCTCTTCAGCCGGTTACAAGATGTAGCTCATCTCTCTCCCACACCCACAGCAAGGTCACACTCTTTTAAATTCATTTGGTGGGAGGAAGAAAGAGAGGGGGAGGGTGCTGAGAGCAGAACAAGGGCCTGTCCTTTGCTGGAGGTCACTCTCAAAGCCAGTCATCATATTCAGCTGGATAAGGGGAATGGGAGAGAGATAAGTGTGTGTGTGTGTGTGTGTGTGTGTGTGTGTGTGTGTGTGTGTGTGTGTGTGTGTGTGTGTGTGTGTGTGTGTGTGTGTGTGTGTGTGTGTGTGTGTGTGTGTGTGTGTGTGTGTGTGTGTGTGTGTCTGTGTGTCTGTGTGCGTCCGTCTGGTCTCTGTGAAGGAACAGGTATTGAATCATTACCATATCCACATCGTTGGCTATTCAGAGGGGTTTGCTGTAATAAGAGGGGCTTTGTACTTCAGCCTGTCCCACTGTGTGTCTGCTGGGGATGTCAGAATGATCGGTTAATCACAGGGCCATCATAAGGAGGAGTGGAGAGGGATGCTACACTGCACAGGAAGATTTACTGTACATTACATCATTGAATCAGGATGATTGTCTATATACCTGCAGACATATACTGTAAGTAGTACGTCATATAAGTCATATTTTCAGCATAGGTGATATAACTATATATTCAGCATAGGTGATATAACTGATATATTCAGTATAGGTGATATAACTAATATATTCAGCATAGGTGATATAACTAATATATTCAGCATAGGTGATATAACTAATATATTCAGTATAGGTGATATAACTATATATTCAGTATAGGTGATATAACTATATATTCAGCATAGGTGATATAACTAATATATTCAGTATAGGTGATATAACTAATATATTCAGCATAGGTGATATAGCTAATATATTCAGTATAGGTGATATAACTAATATTTTCAGCATAGGTGATATAACTAATATATTCAGCATAGGTGATATAACTATATATTCAGTATAGGTGATATAACTATATATTCAGCATAGGTGATATAACTAATATATTCAGTATAGGTGATATAACTATATATTCAGTATAGGTGATATAACTATATATTCAGTATAGGTGATATAACTATATATTCAGTATAGGTGATATAACTATATATTCAGCATAGGTGATATAACTAATATATTCAGTATAGGTGATATAACTAATATATTCAGCATAGGTGATATAACTAATATATTCAGTATAGGTGATATAACTATATATTCAGTATAGGTGATATAACTAATATATTCAGTATAGGTGATATAACTATATATTCAGTATAGGTGATATAACTAATATATTCAGTATAGGTGATATAACTATATATTCAGTATAGGTGATATAACTAATATATTCAGTATAGGTGATATAACTAATATATTCAGCATAGGTGATATAACTATATATTCAGCATAGGTGATATAACTGATATATTCAGTATAGGTGATATAACTAATATATTCAGCATAGGTGATATAACTATATATTCAGCATAGGTGATATAACTGATATATTCAGTATAGGTGATATAACTAATATATTCAGTATAGGTGATATAACTAATATATTCAGTATAGGTGATATAACTATATATTCAGTATAGGTGATATAACTAATATATTCAGTATAGGTGATATAACTAATATATTCAGCATAGGGGATATAACTATATATTCAGTATAGGTGATATAACTAATATATTCAGTATAGGTGATATAACTATATATTCAGTATAGGTGATATAACTAATATATTCAGTATAGGTGATATAACTAATATATTCAGTATAGGTGATATAACTATATATTCAGTATAGGTGATATAACTATATATTCAGTATAGGTGATATAACTAATATATTCAGTATAGGTGATATAACTAATATATTCAGCATAGGGGATATAACTATATATTCAGTATAGGTGATATAACTAATATATTCAGTATAGGTGATATAACTAATATATTCAGTATAGGTGATATAACTGATATATTCAGTATAGGGGATATAACTAATATATTCAGTATAGGTGATATAACTAATATATTCAGTATAGGTGATATAACTAATATATTCAGCATAGGGGATATAACTATATATTCAGTATAGGTGATATAACTAATATATTCAGTATAGGTGATATAACTAATATATTCAGTATAGGTGATATAACTGATATATTCAGTATAGGTGATATAACTAATATATTCAGTATAGGTGATATAACTATATATTCAGTATAGGTGATATAACTAATATATTCAGTATAGGTGATATAACTAATATATTCAGTATAGGTGATATAACTAATATATTCAGTATAGGTGATATAACTAATATATTCAGTATAGGTGATATAACTAATATATTCAGTATAGGTGATATAACTATATATTCAGTATAGGTGATATAACTAATATATTCAGTATAGGTGATATAACTAATATATTCAGTATAGGTGATATAACTAATGTATTCAGTATAGGTGATATAACTAATATATTCAGTATAGGTGATATAACTATATATTCAGTATAGGTGATATAACTATATATTCAGTATAGGTGATATAACTATATATTCAGTATAGGTGATATAACTAATATATTCAGCATAGGTGATATAACTAATATATTCAGTATAGGTGATATAACTATATATTCAGTATAGGTGATATAACTAATATATTCAGTATAGGTGATATAACTAATATATTCAGTATAGGTGATATAACTAATATATTCAGTATAGGTGATATAACTAATATATTCAGTATAGGTGATATAACTATATATTCAGCATAGGTGATATAACTAATATATTCAGTATAGGTGATATAACTAATATATTCAGCATAGGTGATATAACTAATATATTCAGTATAGGTGATATAACTATATATTCAGCATAGGTGATATAACTAATATATTCAGCATAGGTGATATAACTATATATTCAGTATAGGTGATATAACTAATATATTCAGTATAGGTGATATAACTATATATTCAGTATAGGTGATATAACTAATATATTCAGTATAGGTGATATAACTGATATATTCAGTATAGGTGATATAACTAATATATTCAGCATAGGTGATGTAACTGATATATTCAGTATAGGTGATATAACTATATATTCAGCATAGGTGATATAACTAATATATTCAGTATAGGTGATATAACTAATATATTCAGTATAGGTGATATAACTATATATTCAGCATAGGTGATATAACTGATATATTCAGTATAGGTGATATAACTATATATTCAGTATAGGTGATATAACTAATATATTCAGCATAGGTGATATAACTATATATTCAGTATAGGTGATATAACTGATATATTCAGCATAGGTGATATAACTATATATTCAGTATAGGTGATATAACTATATATTCAGCATAGGTGATATAACTAATATATTCAGTATAGGTGATATAACTAATATATTCAGCATAGGTGATATAACTAATATATTCAGTATAGGTGATATAACTAATATATTCAGTATAGGTGATATAACTATATATTCAGTATAGGTGATATAACTATATATTCAGTATAGGTGATATAACTAATATATTCAGTATAGGTGATATAACTAATATATTCAGCATAGGTGATATAACTAATATATTCAGTATAGGGGATATAACTAATATATTCAGCATAGGTGATATAACTGATATATTCAGCATAGGTGATATAACTATATATTCAGCATAGGGGATATAACTAATATATTCAGCATAGGTGATATAACTAATATATTCAGTATAGGTGATATAACTATATATTCAGTATAGGTGATATAACTATATATTCAGTATAGGTGATATAACTATATATTCAGCATAGGTGATATAACTAATATATTCAGTATAGGTGATATAACTAATATATTCAGCATAGGTGATATAACTAATATATTCAGTATAGGTGATATAACTATATATTCAGTATAGGTGATATAACTAATATATTCAGTATAGGTGATATAACTATATATTCAGTATAGGTGATATAACTAATATATTCAGTATAGGTGATATAACTATATATTCAGTATAGGTGATATAACTAATATATTCAGTATAGGTGATATAACTAATATATTCAGCATAGGTGATATAACTATATATTCAGCATAGGTGATATAACTGATATATTCAGTATAGGTGATATAACTAATATATTCAGCATAGGTGATATAACTATATATTCAGCATAGGTGATATAACTGATATATTCAGTATAGGTGATATAACTAATATATTCAGTATAGGTGATATAACTAATATATTCAGTATAGGTGATATAACTATATATTCAGTATAGGTGATATAACTAATATATTCAGTATAGGTGATATAACTAATATATTCAGCATAGGGGATATAACTATATATTCAGTATAGGTGATATAACTAATATATTCAGTATAGGTGATATAACTATATATTCAGTATAGGTGATATAACTAATATATTCAGTATAGGTGATATAACTAATATATTCAGTATAGGTGATATAACTATATATTCAGTATAGGTGATATAACTATATATTCAGTATAGGTGATATAACTAATATATTCAGTATAGGTGATATAACTAATATATTCAGCATAGGGGATATAACTATATATTCAGTATAGGTGATATAACTAATATATTCAGTATAGGTGATATAACTAATATATTCAGTATAGGTGATATAACTGATATATTCAGTATAGGGGATATAACTAATATATTCAGTATAGGTGATATAACTAATATATTCAGTATAGGTGATATAACTAATATATTCAGTATAGGTGATATAACTAATATATTCAGTATAGTTGATATAACTAATATATTCAGTATAGGTGATATAACTAATATATTCAGTATAGGTGATATAACTAATATATTCAGTATAGGTGATATAACTAATATATTCAGTATAGGTGATATAACTATATATTCAGTATAGGTGATATAACTAATATATTCAGTATAGGTGATATAACTAATATATTCAGTATAGGTGATATAACTAATGTATTCAGTATAGGTGATATAACTAATATATTCAGTATAGGTGATATAACTATATATTCAGTATAGGTGATATAACTATATATTCAGTATAGGTGATATAACTATATATTCAGTATAGGTGATATAACTAATATATTCAGCATAGGTGATATAACTAATATATTCAGTATAGGTGATATAACTATATATTCAGTATAGGTGATATAACTAATATATTCAGTATAGGTGATATAACTAATATATTCAGTATAGGTGATATAACTAATATATTCAGTATAGGTGATATAACTAATATATTCAGTATAGGTGATATAACTATATATTCAGCATAGGTGATATAACTAATATATTCAGTATAGGTGATATAACTAATATATTCAGCATAGGTGATATAACTAATATATTCAGTATAGGTGATATAACTATATATTCAGCATAGGTGATATAACTAATATATTCAGCATAGGTGATATAACTATATATTCAGTATAGGTGATATAACTAATATATTCAGTATAGGTGATATAACTATATATTCAGTATAGGTGATATAACTAATATATTCAGTATAGGTGATATAACTGATATATTCAGTATAGGTGATATAACTAATATATTCAGCATAGGTGATATAACTGATATATTCAGTATAGGTGATATAACTATATATTCAGCATAGGTGATATAACTAATATATTCAGTATAGGTGATATAACTAATATATTCAGTATAGGTGATATAACTATATATTCAGCATAGGTGATATAACTGATATATTCAGTATAGGTGATATAACTATATATTCAGTATAGGTGATATAACTAATATATTCAGCATAGGTGATATAACTATATATTCAGTATAGGTGATATAACTGATATATTCAGTATAGGTGATATAACTATATATTCAGCATAGGTGATATAACTAATATATTCAGCATAGGTGATATAACTATATATTCAGTATAGGTGATATAACTAATATATTCAGTATAGGTGATATAACTATATATTCAGTATAGGTGATATAACTGATATATTCAGTATAGGTGATATAACTATATATTCAGTATAGGTGATATAACTAATATATTCAGCATAGGTGATATAACTAATATATTCAGTATAGGTGATATAACTATATATTCAGTATAGGTGATATAACTATATATTCAGTATAGGTGATATAACTATATATTCAGTATAGGGGATATAACTAATATATTCAGTATAGGTGATATAACTAATATATTCAGTATAGGTGATATAACTAATATATTCAGTATAGGTGATATAACTATATATTCAGTATAGGTGATATAACTATATATTCAGTATAGGGGATATAACTAATATATTCAGTATAGGTGATATAACTAATATATTCAGTATAGGTGATATAACTAATATATTCAGTATAGGTGATATAACTAATATATTCAGTATAGGTGATATAACTAATATATTCAGTATAGGTGATATAACTAATATATTCAGTATAGGTGATATAACTATATATTCAGTATAGGTGATATAACTAATATATTCAGTATAGGTGATATAACTATATATTCAGTATAGGTGATATAACTATATATTCAGTATAGGGGATATAACTAATATATTCAGTATAGGTGATATAACTAATATATTCAGTATAGGTGATATAACTAATATATTCAGTATAGGTGATATAACTAATATATTCAGTATAGGTGATATAACTATATATTCAGTATAGGTGATATAACTAATATATTCAGTATAGGTGATATAACTATATATTCAGCATAGGTGATATAACTAATATATTCAGTATAGGTGATATAACTGATATATTCAGCATAGGTGATATAACTAATATATTCAGTATAGGTGATATAACTAATATATTCAGCATAGGTGATATAACTAATATATTCAGTATAGGTGATATAACTATATATTCAGCATAGGTGATATAACTAATATATTCAGTATAGGTGATATAACTAATATATTCAGCATAGGTGATATAACTGATATATTCAGTATAGGTGATATAACTATATATTCAGTATAGGTGATATAACTATATATTCAGCATAGGTGATATAACTATATATTCAGTATAGGTGATATAACTGATATATTCAGTATAGGTGATATAACTAATATATTCAGCATAGGTGATATAACTATATATTCAGTATAGGTGATATAACTATATATTCAGTATAGGTGATATAACTATATATTCAGTATAGGTGATATAACTGATATATTCAGCATAGGTGATATAACTATATATTCAGCATAGGTGATATAACTGATATATTCAGTATAGGTGATATAACTATATATTCAGCATAGGTGATATAACTAATATATTCAGTATAGGTGATATAACTAATATATTCAGTATAGGTGATATAACTATATATTCAGCATAGGTGATATAACTGATATATTCAGTATAGGTGATATAACTATATATTCAGTATAGGTGATATAACTAATATATTCAGCATAGGTGATATAACTATATATTCAGTATAGGTGATATAACTGATATATTCAGTATAGGTGATATAACTATATATTCAGCATAGGTGATATAACTAATATATTCAGCATAGGTGATATAACTAATATATTCAGTATAGGTGATATAACTAATATATTCAGTATAGGTGATATAACTAATATATTCAGTATAGGTGATATAACTAATATATTCAGTATAGGTGATATAACTATATATTCAGTATAGGTGATATAACTAATATATTCAGTATAGGTGATATAACTATATATTCAGTATAGGTGATATAACTAATATATTCAGCATAGGTGATATAACTAATATATTCAGTATAGGTGATATAACTATATATTCAGTATAGGTGATATAACTAATATATTCAGTATAGGTGATATAACTAATATATTCAGTATAGGTGATATAACTAATATATTCAGTATAGGTGATATAACTATATATTCAGTATAGGTGATATAACTAATATATTCAGTATAGGTGATATAACTATATATTCAGCATAGGTGATATAACTAATATATTCTGTATAGGTGATATAACTAATATATTCAGTATAGGTGATATAACTATATATTCAGTATAGGTGATATAACTATATATTCAGTATAGGTGATATAACTAATATATTCAGTATAGGTGATATAGCTAATGTATTCAGTATAGGTGATATAACTAATATATTCAGCATAGGTGATATAACTATATATTCAGCATAGGTATCATATAACCACAATGTACTATTTTGACATTCTAACGTGACCATGTTGATACCTGAGCAAAGTATTCACAAATGTGATCGATTTGATTTACATAGCTGAATAATACTCCCTACAGGCATGCTGACATACTGTATTCAGCCAGATTGTCTCAGACTACTATTAGTGGAACCCTACAGGGGTAACAGTGGGGTATAATACCAAGGAGTCAGCTGCCTGTCCTGCTTGATTAGCAGCTTTACTGTTCTGAGGCAGCTTGCAGTGCTACAGACCATTTCAATTCTAGCAATATATACCAGTGGATACCTATGGATTCTGGATCTGTTCCTTGCACTGACACTGTTCTACAGGTGAGTGTTTAACATTTTCAGTTCACTCTAGTACAAATGGTGGAACATTCTATACACATTATTGTGATGGGAATGCAAGTTGTTTCTGTTGAAGAGGCTATGGAACAGTACCATAGTTGTACGACAGTACATTACCAGAGCTGGTGAGTAAGTAATCCACACAGACACAGATGAAAAGTGTATCCTTTGGGTTTGAGTTAGACCACAAGAGTAGGTTAGCATCCAGTAATCTGAGACTCCTGTGTTAGAGGAGTCAAACCAAATCTACCCTCTCAGGTTTCCTATCCACAGCCAAATGTACAATGACAGGCAGAGAGGAGAGAGAAGAGAGAGAGGACCCTGGTTTTGGGGCTTGAGCACTTTCTGGTCCAAACCCCCATTGGTTTGGCTAAGTACTGTCCGTACATGCCTTAATAACTTGTACAGCCCGGGTCTGCCAGAGGATGTCTGCATCCAAAAAATACATGTTGACAGATGAACTGTAAAAAAAAATAACAATCACATGTTCCCAGGTTAGACTCATGATCTCTCCTCTCCCCTCGCTTGTCTTCTCTCTCCTCTCCTCTCCTCTCCCCCCTCTCTCCTTGCTTCTCTCATCTCTCCTCTTCTCTACTCTCTCCTTTCTCCTTTTTCCTCTCCCCTCTCTGCTCTTTTCTCTATCCTCTCCCCTCTCCTTGCTTCTCTAATCGCTCGTCTCCTCTCTCCTCTTCTCTACTCTCTCCTCTTCTCTCCTCTCTTCTCTCTCCGTATCCTCTCCCCTCCTCTAGATGGAGCTGCTGAGGATATAGAGAGGCATTGTGACTCTGTTCCTTTCCTGCCTTGGTTTCCCTCCTACCAAGGATATGAGCCCTATCAAATCACTGTATGTATAGGAAAGACTTTATTAAAAATGAACATTTTATTTTCTATTTTCCTCTAAGGAGTCACAGTATGGTGTGAATTTAGATCATGTAAGGGCATTGGTCATCTTTGAAAGGAAATAATTAATGATTGATAATGATAATGATTATTCATATCTGAAAATTCATATGAATACTGTGTATAGCGACTGTGAAATGCACCTATATTAAGTGACTGGCCTTCATCACTTCCTGACATTTGATTTACATATAAAATTACATTCAATCCTTTTTTGACACTATGAATAATTGAAATCCCTGCTGGCATGATCTTACATTAATACAAATAAAATATTAAACTGACAGTAAATTGTGCTTTTTACTTTACTTATTCATTCCATAATATATGTAGCATTGCTTTTGTAATTGTCAAACACATATTTAGACATGATGGTTAACTCAAGGAGAAAGATATGTCTGGTACAAGAGGTACAAACAAAATCACTAGTGTACATTAATAACCTTTTGTGACTAGGGGGCAGTATTTTCATTTTTGGAAAAATAACGTTCCTGTAGTAAACGGGATATTTTGTCAGGACAAGATGCTAGAATATGCATATAATTGACAGCTTAGGATAGAAAACACTCTAACGTTTCCAAATCTGTAAAAATATTGTCTGTGAGTATAACAGAACTGATATTGCAGGCGAAAGCCTGAGAAAAATCCAATCCGGAAGTGCCTCATGTTTTGAAAGCGCTGCATTCCAAAGCGTCCCAATTGAGCAGTGAATGGGCTATCAACCAGATTACTTTTTCTCCGTATTCCCCAAGGTGTCTACAGCATTGTGACGTAGTTTTACGCATTTATGTTGAAGAATGCCCGTAAGCGGCTACATTGCGCAACTGGTCACCTGATGGCTCCCAGAGTGATTCTCGCGTAAAATACAGAGGTAGCCATTATTCCAATCGGTCCTACTGAAAAAACTATTGTCCCGGTGGATATATTATCGAATAGATATTTTAAAAACACCTTGAGGGTTGATTATAAACAACGTTTGCCATGTTTCTGTCAATATTATGGAGCTAATTTGGAATATTTTTCGGGGTTTTTGTGACTGCAATTTCCGGGCGATTTCTCAGCCAAACGTGAAGAACAAACGGAGCTATTTCGCCTACAAAAATAATATTTTTAAAAAGGAACATTGGCTATCTAACTGGGAGTCTCGTGAGTGAAAACATCCGAAGCTCATCAAAGGTAAACGATTTAATTTGATTGCTTTTCTGATTTCCGTGACCAAGTTACCTGCTGCTAGCTGGACAAAATGCTATATTAGGCTATCGATAAACTTACACAACTGCTTGTCTAGCATTGGCTGTAAAGCATATTTTGAAAATCTGAGATGACAGGGTGATTATCAAAAGGCGAAGCTGTGTCTCAATATATTTCACTTGTGATTTTCATGAATAGGAATATTTTCTAGGAATATTTATGTCCGTTGCGTTTTGATAATTAGTGTCAGTCGATGACTACGCTCCCTCATGCGGGATGGGGAGTCATTAGAGATTTTAACAACCCCAGACAAAATCAGTGGTATAGATTAACAACCCCAGACAAAATCACTAGTGTATATTAACAACCCCAGACAAAATCACTAGTATACATTAACAACCCTAGACAAAATCATTAGTGTACTTTAAAAACCATTGACAAAATCACTAATTTACATTAACAACCCCAGACAAAATTACTAGTATACATTAACAACCACAGACAAAATCACTAGTGTGCATTAACAGCCCCAGACAAAATCACTAGTATACATTAACAACCACAGACACATCAATGATTTACATTAACAACCACAGACAAAATCACTAGTATACATTAACAACCCCAGACAAAATCACTAGTATACATTAAAAACCCCAGACAAAATCACTGGTGTACATTATTAACAACCTCAGACAAATCACTAAAATACATTAACAACCCCAGACAACATCACTAATATACATTAACAACCCTAGACAAAATCATTAGTATACATTAAAAACCCCGGACAAAATCACTAATTTACATTAACAACCCCAGACAAAATAACTAGTATACATTAACAACGACAGACAAAATCACTAGTGTGCATTAACAACCCCAGACAATATCACTAGTATACATTAACAACCCCAGACAAAATCACTAGTCTACATTAACAACCCCAGACAAAATCACTAGTGTACATTAACAACCCCAGACAAAATCATTAGTATACATTAACAACCGCAGACAAAATCACTAGTATACATTAACAACCCCAGACAAAATCACTAGTGTGCATTAACAGCCCCAGACAAAATCACTAGTATACATTAACAACCCATGACAAAATCACTAGTATACATTAACAACGACAGACAAAACCACTAGTGTGCATTAACAACCCCAGACAATATCACTAGTATACATTAACAACCCCAGACAAAATCACTAGTCTACATTAACAACCCCAGACAAAATCACTAGTGTACATTAACAACCCCAGACAAAATCATTAGTATACATTAACAACCGCAGACAAAATCACTAATTTACATTAACAACCACAGACAAAATCACTAATTTACATTAACAACCCCAGACAACATCACAAATATACATTAACAACCCCAGACAAAATCACTTGTATACATTAACAACCACAGACAAAATCACTAGTGTGCATTAACAGCCCCAGACAAAATCACTAGTATACATTAACAACCACAGACACATCAATGATTTACATTAACAACCACAGACAAAATCACTAGTATACATTAACAACCCCAGACAAAATCACTGGTATACATTATTAACAACCCCAGACAAATCACTAGTATACATTAACAACCCCAGACAAAATCACTAGTATATATTAACAACCCCAGACAAAATCACTAGTGTACATTAACAACCCCAGACAAAATCACTAGTATATATTAACAACCCCAGACAAATCACTAGTATACATTAACAACCCCAGACAAAATCACTAGTCTACATTAACAACCCCAGACAAAATCACTAATTTACATTAACAACCACAGACAAAATCACTAGTATACATTAACAACCCTAGACAAAATCACTAGTATACATTAACAACCCCAGACAATATCACTAGTCTATTTTAACAAACCCAGACAAAATCACTAGTCTACATTAACAACCCCAGACAAAATCACTAGTATACATTAACAACCCCAGACAAAATCACTAGTGTACATTAACAACCCCAGACAACATCACTGATATACATTATTAACAACCCCAGACAAATCACTAGTATACATTAACAACCCCAGACAAAATCATTAGTATACATTAACAACCCCAGACAAATTCACTAGTGTACATTAACAACCCCAGACAAATCACTAGTCTACTTTAACAACCACAGACAAAATCACTAGTGTACATTAACAACCCCAGACAAAATCACTAGTTTACATTAACAACCACAGACAAAATCACTAGTATACATTAACAACCCCAGACAAAATCACTAGAATATATTAACAACCCCAGACAAAATCACTAGTGTACATTAACAACCCCAGACAAAATCACTAGTATATATTAACAACCCCAGACAAAATCACTAGTATGCATTAACAACCCCAGACAAAATCACTGGTGTACATTATTAACAACCCCAGACAAATCACTAGTATACATTAACAACCCCAGACAAAATCACTAGTATACATTAACAACCGCAAACAAAATCACAATTTTACATTAACAACCACAGACAAAATCACTAATTTACATTAACACCACAGACAAAATCACTAATATACATTAACAACCCCAGACAAAATCATTAGTATACATTAACAACCACAGACAAAATCACTAGTATACATTAACAACCCCAGACAAAATCACTAGTGTACATTAACAACCCCAGATAACATCACTGGTATACATTATTAACAACCCCAGACAAATCACTAGTATACATAAACAACCCCAGACAAAATCACTAGTATACATTAACAACCCCAGACAAAATCACTAGTGTACATTAACAACCCCAGATAACATCACTGGTATACATTATTAACAACCCCAGACAAATCACTAGTATACATAAACAACCCCAGACAAAATCACTAGTATACATTAACAACCCCAGACAAAATCACTAGTATACATTAACAACCCCAGACAAAATCACTAATTTACATTAACAACCACAGACAAAATCACTAATTTACATTAACAACCCCAGACAAAATCACTAGTGTGCATTAACAACCCCAGACAAAATCACTAGTATATATTAACAACCCCAGACAAAATCACTAGTATACATTAACAACCCCAGACAAGATCTCCACAACCCCCTGTCTCTCTCCTTCTGTGACGGAGAGCTGCAATGAAAACAACTGGTTATGACACTTACACCAGTCTCTGTGGTGCCTTGGTTTAAAATGATATGTTTGGGTGAAATGCACAAAGACATTATCATCACCTCCCCAAACACAGTGCAATCTCAGCCCTGAGCCCTGCAGCTTACTGCGGTGATGTGGTCTGGATGCTACGGTGTTAAGGCGTTATAATGGTCTTATCCAGGTGGGTAAATCAACACTATTTAGCCTGATTGAACTGTCTACGTGGTGCGGTGGAGCCGACCTTGCTGCCGTGGTGCCGATGGGAATAGCAAGGCTGTTTAGAGACGGGGTTGAGCCTCCTCTCCCCTGTCTGGTCTGTCGCTAGCATGCCCAGGTATTACATCCTAACCAGCAGACTCCTGTTTCACCAGAAAGCTATCACATTTCATAACACCGAAAAATAACACTTTAGCAGGGGGGTCAGGTGGGGAAATGGCACCTCTAAATGAGGGTTAAGGCCGTATCATTGTCTTCTCTGGCGGAGGCACGGCCCGCCTCAAATAATTCTGCTGACCTTCGGTGGCATGCGGCTGGTTCGACATGGAGGGGTTAGCTGGCGGGGAGACGATCCTTTTCACACAGTCAGTTCAGCCCATTCCCCTCAAAATGGCTTTTTCTTCTCCCAGACAATCATCTGATACGGCGGCTGAATGAAATCCTAGATTACATAAGAGAGAGGTCCTCTCCTCTCCAGATAAGGGCTGCGTCTCCGGCACCCGGAGCCACTGCTGCTCCCCTCTCTTTTTCCTCTCATCTCTCTCTTCTCTCCTCCTCGGACATTATCTGCTCTTCTATTTTCTCTCGTCGTCTTCCTTTTCTTAAAACTTGAGCACTTGATTTGAAACGTCAGTTGGCAGCAGCCAGTGTAGATGAATATGTAAATGTCAGTAAGCTGTTTTAGTGATAGTAGATGCACTGTATTGCGGTATAATACATTAGGGAGATGGACATTTTCTATGTAGCCCTCCATCATTTCACAGGTACAGAATGATGTAATGTTCTATTCTTCATTGATTTGTCTTCTTTCATATTTCCCCCGTAATACAAGGGACATCATCCAAAGAAATATTCCCCCTTCGTAGCAGACATGGAATTGAACTAAGTATTAAATAAAGAA
The DNA here is from genome assembly GCF_057628025.1 of Oncorhynchus mykiss. Classification (NCBI taxonomy): domain Eukaryota; kingdom Metazoa; phylum Chordata; class Actinopteri; order Salmoniformes; family Salmonidae; genus Oncorhynchus; species Oncorhynchus mykiss. The sequence continues at coordinate 28,669,205 of NC_143047.1, read as the reverse complement.
TGATATCCATTATACATTTGAGGAGGAAAAATAATACTTTATTTCCCTTGTGTACATGCACTATGTGAGAGGAGAGAATACTTTATATTGATCTTGGGTTTCATTAGGTGAAAATGCCTCCCCTGGTGTAAAACAGCAACTTTTCAAGACGGATCTGAATCTGAGTAAAACCTGAAAGAGGGACATCTGTGGAAATATATGCCCCACCTGAGATATTCATCAAAGAAGGACACAGAATGTAAATGAATTGGCTCCTGCAATGGAATCACCGTAATAGATCCAGCTAGGAGCATCCGGCAGAACAGAGTGTGTTGACAGACTGATGGAGCTTAATCAAACCCACACACACACACAAGCACGGACAACCACCACGCATGGACACACACACACCAACGCACCCACGCACAAACACACACACACACACACACAGCCATTTAACAGTGTGAAGAGAGGGGGACATACAGGGCCTAGGGAGAACACTAGGAGTGGGGCTCGTCTCAATCTGCTAGGACTCATGCCAATGGTGGCCCTAGCCCAGAGACACGGAACAGAGCGCCACACTGTGGTGTGGAGGGGGCATGATAATGACCACAAAAATTTTTGAATAATAATAATAATATACAGTGAAAGGTGAAAGGTGAACAGGATACACTGTGCACATGTGGAAAATAGATACACTTTCAAATATATTCCATATCCATTGGAGGCTATTTATGCTTTCACAAAATTAAATCATATGTAAATTGCACAATCTTGGTGTTTTTAATTATCTGTATGGGTTGTTTATGATGTTTTTTATTCATACCAAGTTATGGATATTTCTTGATAACAGAGCTTATCGAAATGATACTGCTAAGACAAAACTACTTATGTTTCTGCAATCCCCCTATCTCTCTCTCTTTCCTCTTTCTCTGTCTCTCTCTCTCTCTCTCTCTCTCCCTCCCTCTCTCTCTTTCTCTGTCTCTTCACCTCTCTCCCTCCCTCTCTCTCTCTCTCTCTCTCTCTCCGTCTCTGTCTCTGTCTCTGTCTCTGTCTCTGTCTCTGTCTCTGTCTCTGTCTCTGCAGTCAGCGAACAGAACAGGGACTGACTGGAGGGCTGATATACTGGGTTTAAATCAGTAATTAAACCTGAACAAGGACCTGATGCTTGTGTCTCATATCCCCAGGATCTACTCTGTGAAATTAAATATTTGAGTGCTGGGGGGGCGTGTCACTAAATCCATCAGGAATGGAAATGGGCTCTAAGCCTTTGCATAAGATTATCCAAATGCATTTTTGTCTTTAGTTTTTAATCATGTCTTTGCTTTAAATGAATGTTAATAATAATCTTAAAAAGTGAAAATGAAAATATTACAATAGATTATCATAGATTAAAAAGCCATCGGTCCATGGGATGTATGACTGAAGGCTCACAGATCATACATGAATAGGAGTGGGATTGGGACAGGAGTGCAAATGAAACTGCATTGTGTGAGTGTGTGAGTGCTGATTTGACACTACCAAAAATATGGCATTATTTTTATGCCACTGCAAGCAGAATAACATTTTACAAATGTTGTTTGCAGGAGGATGAGTTGTTGCAGTTTTAGTTGTTGTGATTAACCGGATATATTTACATCACAATCTTGAAAGACTTCTTCATGCGCAGAGTTTCTGGTATCAAGTGTTTGGGAGATAAGAGTAGGAAGCCAGGTCTCGTCAATGGTTGTGACTTATCTTAGAGAGGAAGTGCGAGGCAGATTGTGTTTCAATCCACATGTATTATCTTAGACGCTTTGAGGTATTTTGTATAAGAGCAACTTAGCTACTTAGGAATGCTTTTTACTGTTCAACTGGGGGATGCAGCACTTCAGCAAGTTTCACCCAAAACAAACATCTGCATGGATTAAAAAATTAAAAGATTTCTGAAGAGGTGACCTGAATATATAATCTACAAACAATACAACTTGCCGCATCTTAAGCACATTATCTGATTTGATGCTGTGAATACAATTGCCAAAGTAAGCCATCTTTCAGAACAGTGGCACTATCCCACAATGTGCCCTGTCTCACATAGCTTAAAGGTTCACTCTGCAAATGTTCAAACTTCTAAATCTACAGTTGGAATCTTAAGAACCCCTTCCTGATTACGGAACGTTGGGTTCACAAAACTCTTCCCAAGTTATTTTGTTTATCTCGGAATACTATGGAGGCGTAGGTTGGACATTTTTACGATAAGTATTCCCTGTTGAAATCCTCTTTAATTCGTTGGTTAAAAGCACAAAGGAATGCTGGGTGCTCTAATGCCGTGACAAACCCGGGCAACGGCAGAGTGCACATCCAAGACAATCCCAATGCTACCTGTGCCATGGAGATTAGGCCATTGTGTTGGGGGGAATGTTATCTGCTGCGTGCCAAGCACACACTCCCTCGCTGTAATGTCACCAGTAAGGTGCTTAAGATGCGTCAGTTTTGTCGCATGGATTTATCAATTCTGTTTTGGGGAAGCGAAGAGAAAATAGGTGACCAGGTGCACTGTAGCCAATCTTTGATATAGTTCTCAATGATCCCCTTTGTGCTCCTATGTGTATTTTGACTATTCCTCAGCAGTGTCTGGGTCTGTACTGTATCATAGCTGAAGGAGGGGACCCTTAATAAGGGTGTTCCCTGAGTAGTACGTTTTATCTGTGTTCTACAGAGATCAGGAGCTTCGGCTCAACGCTCTGCAGGCTGACTGACTGCTGGCTGCCAACGGCTGCAACATGTAAATGAACCAACCTCACGAAGACGCAGTGAGGTAGGGAACTGAACCATGAACGCCTCGGCTCAGCTCCTCAGATCCTCAGCCTCTGTGACGACTAAACCACATCTGACCGCCAGGAACACCTCAAACCCCCCTGCCTCTCAACCCAGCCCCCTTGTTTATAGACTACAGGACTCAGTGTTATAAGGACTGTCTGAATCACAACCCTACAGAATTACTGGCTGAATTCAGGCTAACAGACAATGCCTTCAAACCTGCAGTATTACTTTATGAAAACTATAATCAAAGCTTTAAAATCATACTACTATAAAAAAAAAAAGACAACAGAGCTCTGAAAGATGAAAAGATTCCAAACAGGCTATATTATAGTCCTACAAACATAACCGACAATAACCGTCTGAAATGAGCCCAGAGCATTTAAGCCATCTGTGGCCCCTGGAGTGGACTGACTGTTAGGAGGCACAAGGTAGCAGTGGAACACCACAGAGACTGTAGTAGAGACTGTAGTAGAGACTGTAGTAGAGACTCCCGTAGAGACTGTAGTAGAGACTACAGTAGAGACTTCAGTAGAGACCGTAGTAGAGACTGTAGTAGAGACTATAGTAGAGGTAGCGACTGTAGTAGAGACTGTAGTATAAACTGTAGTAGAGATGCAGTAGAGACTGTAGTAGAGACTGTAGTAGAGGTAGAGACTGTAGTAAAGACTGTAGCAGAGGTAGAGACTGTAGTAGAGACTGCGATAGAGACTGCAGTAGAGACTGTAGTAGAAACGGTGGTAGAGACTGTAGTAAAGACTGCAGTAGAGACTGTAACAAGACTGCAGTAGAGACTGTAGTAAAGACTGCAGTAGAGACTGTAGTAAAGACTACTGTAGAGCCTGCAGTAGAGACTGTAGTAGAGGTAGAGACTGTAGTAAAGACTGTAGCAGAGGTAGAGACTGCAGTAGAGACTGCAGTGGATAATGCAGTAAAGACTGCAGTAGAGACTGCAGTAGAGACTGTAGTAGAGACTGTAGTAGAGACTGAAGTAGAGACTGCAGTAGAGACTGTAGTAGAGACTGCAGTATAGACTGTAGTAAAGATGTAGTAGAGACTGCTGTAGAGACTGTTGTAGAGACTGCAGTAGAGACTGTAGAGGAGACTGCAGTATAGACTGTAGTAGAGATGTAGTAGAGACTGCTGTAGAGACTGTAGTAGAGACTGCAGTAGAGACTGCAGTAGAGACTGTAGTAGAGACTGCAGTAGAGACTGTAGTAGAGACTGCAGTAGAGACTGCAGTGGAGACTGCAGTAAAGACTGCAGTAGAGACTCTGCAGTAGAGACTGTAGCTAGATTGTAATAAACAAATGAACAGAAAGGAAGCTGAGTGAGTGAGTGGCAGAATGCTCTGCTGTGCTGTGTCGGCACTCTGATTCCGTTTGTGCTATTACATAATTAAATTTGGACTTGGATCATGCTTTTTAAGAGATTATGTGAGCATATGTTGCTTGAACACGTGCCAGCCTGTGAAATGGGGCTCCTTTCATGAGTAGTCTATTAGGTTTCCAGAGTTTATTGAAAATCAGAATTAGCTCGCTGCCAACAGTTAATGAATTGGTGTTATGATCCTAGTCCAAAGGATGGCTGGTATGCTATAATTTAGGATCGACATCTGCAAGAAGAAAAAAAAGAGGAAAATCTGCTAAACAAAGATTGTAAATTAAGACGTCTATGTACTTTGGGAGGGTCACGTTCTGACCTTAGTTCTGTTATTATATCTTTGTTTTAGTATGGTCAGGGCGTGAGTTGGGTCGGTTGTCTATGTTCGTTTTTCTATAATTTGGGATTTCTGTGTTCGGCCTAGTATGGTTCTCAATCAGAGGCAGCTGTCAATCGCTGTCCCTGATTGAGAATCATACTTAGGTAGCCTGGTTTCACTTTTGAGTTGTGGGTGTTTATTTTCCGTGTTTGTGTTTAAGCCACACGGGACTGTTTAGTTTGTTTCTCGTTGTTGTTTTGTATTTTGTAGTGTTCAGTTTTTCTTATTAAATTATGGACACTTACCACGCTGCAAATTGGTCCAATCTATCTTACTCCTCCTCAGAGGAAGACGACGAACATTACAGAAACACCCACCACAAAAGGACCAAGCAGCGTGGTAACGGGCAGCAGCAACAGCGGCAGCGATACTTGGAGAACTGGACTTGGGAGGAGATTCTGGACAGCAAGGGACCATGGGCACAGGCCGGAGAATATCGCCGCCCCAAGGCTGAGCTGGAGGCTGCGAAAGCGGAGAGGAGGAGGCAGCACGGCAGCGCGGCTGGAAGCCCGAGAGGTAGCCCCAAAAATGTATTGGGGGGAGCACACAGGGAGTGTGGCGAAGTCAGGTAGGACTTCCCGTGCTTACCGGAGAGAGAGGGACCGGGCAGGCACCGTGTTATACGGTGGAGCGCACGGTGTCTCCGGTGCGTGTTCATAGCCTGGTGCGGTACATTGCAGCGCCTCGTATCAGCCGGGCTAGAGTGGGCATCGAGCCAGGTGCCATGAAGCCGGCTCAGCACATCTGGTCTCCAGTGTGTCTCCTCGGGCCGGTGTACATGGCACCAGCCTTACGCATGGTGTCCCCGGTTCGCCAGCACAGCCCAGTGCGGGCTATTCCACCTCGCCACACTGGCCTGGCTACGGGGAGCATTCAACCAGGTAAGGTTGGGCAGGCTCGGTGCTCAAGAGCTCCAGTGCGCCTTCACGGTCTGGACTGTCCGGTGCCACCTCCACGTACCAGCCCTCCGGTGGCAGCCCCCCGCACCAGGCTGTCTCTCCGTCTTCTCCCTACAGGTGCTCCCGCCTGTCCAGCGCTGCCAGAGCCTTCCTCCTCTTCAGCGCTGCCAGAGTCTCCCGTCTGTCCTCAGCTGCCAGAGTCTCCCGTCTGTCCTGAGCTGCCAGTCTCCCGTCTGTCCTGAGCTGCCAGAACCGCCAGTCTGCCCTGAGCTGCCAGAGCCGCCAGTCTGTCCTGAGCCGTCAGTCAGCCAGGAGCTGCCAGAGCTGTCAGTCAGCCAGGAGCTGCCAGAGCCGTCAGTCAGCCAGGAGCTGCCAGAGCCTGCCAGATGCCGGAATCGCCCTTCACTAAGGAGCTGCCAGAGTCTCCCGCCTGTCCGGCGCTGCCGGAGTCTCCGGGGTCGGCGAGGGTCGCCGCTCTTAAGAGGCCACGGAGGTGAAGAGAGAGGCGAAGAAGGACTATGGTGGAGTGGGGTCCACGTCCCGCTCCAGAGCCGCCACCGCGGACAGACACCCACCCAGACCCTCCCCTATAGGTTTAGGTTTTGCGGCCGGAGTCCGGATCTTTGGGGGGGGGGGGGGGGGGGGGTACTCTCACGTTCTGACCTTAGTTCTGTTATTATATCTTTGTTTTAGCATGGTCAGGGAGTGAGTTGGGTGGGTTGTCTATGTTTGTTTTTCAATCATTTGGGATTTCTGTGTTCGGCCGAGTAAGGTTCTCAATCAGAGGCAGCTGTCAATCGTTGTCGCTGATTGAGAATCATACTTAGGTAGCCTGGTTTCACTTTTGAGTTGTGGGTGTTTATTTTCCGTGTTTGTGTTTGAGCCACGTTCTTGTTTCACGTTGTTGTTTTGTATTTTGTAGTGTTCAGTTTTTCTTATTAAATTATGCAAATTGGTCCGATCTATCTTACTCCTCATCAGAGGAAGACGACGAACATTACAGGGGGGCTTTAGATAAGGATGTATTGACTGCCTGCTGTCAATCTGCTGTGTGGTAAATGTTAGAGTATTTATAGGAAAACATTTTTTTTGGTGCATGTCTCTCTCTTTCCTCTCTAGTTCACTGTCCCTTTGTCTTTTCTCTTGTTATTTTCTCTCCACCAAAGTCTCCTCCCTTTCTAGGGAGTGTCTCTGTCTTCTATTTGGTCCAATCCACAGTCCAATATCTCTTATTCCCTCTCCACTACCCCCTTTCTCTCTCTGTGCCCTCTTCGTATAGTTCTCTCTCTCTGCCCGCCCTCTTCCTATAGTTCTCTCTCTCTCTCTGTGCCCTCTTCATATTGCTCTCTCTCTCTCTCTCTCTCTCTCTCTCTCTCTCTCCCTCTCTCTCTCTCTCTCTCTCACTCTCTCTCTCTCTCTCTCTCTCTCTCTCTCTCGGTGCACACTTCATATAGCTCTCTCTCTCTATCTCTCTCTCTCTCTGTGCCCTCTTCATATAGCTCTCTCTCTCTCTCTCTTTGTGCCCTCTTCCTATAGTTCTCACTCTCCCTCTCTGTGCCCTCTTCCTATAGTTCTCGCTCTCCCTCTCTGTGCCCTCTTCCTATAGTTCTCGCTCTCTGTGCCTTCTTCCTATAGTTCTCGCTCTCTCTCTGTGCCCTCTTCCTATAGTTCTCTCTCTCTCTCTGTGCCCTCTTCATATAGCTCTCTCTCTCGCTCACTCTCTCTCTCGCTCTCACTCTCTCACTCTCTCACTCTCTCACTCTCTCTCTCTCACTCTCTCTCTCTCTCTCTGTGCCCTCTTCCTATAGTTCTCTCTCCCTCTCTGTGCCCTCTTCCTATAGTTCTCGCTCTCTCTCTGTGCCCTCTTCCTATAGTTCTCTCTCCCTCTCTGTGCCCTCTTCCTATAGTTCTCGCTCTCTCTCTGTGCCCTCTTCCTATAGTTCTCGCTCTCTCTCTGTGCCCTCTTCCTATAGTTCTCTCTCTCTCTGTGCCCTCTTCATGTAGCTCTCTCTCTCGCTCACTCTCTCTCTCGCTCTCACTCTCTCACTCTCTCACTCTCTCACTCTCTCTCTCTCTCACTCTCTCTCCGTCTCTCTCTCTCACTCTCTCACTCTCACTCTCTCACTCTCTCTCTCGCTCTCACTCTCTCACTCTCTCACTCTCTCTCTCTCACTCTCTCTCTCTCTCTGTGCCCTCTTCCTATAGTTCTCTCTCACTCTCTGTGCCCTCTTCCTATAGTTCTCTCTCCCTCTCTGTGCCCTCTTCCTATAGTTCTCCCTCTCTCTCTGTGCCCTCTTCCTATAGTTCTCTCCCTCTTTGTGCCCCCTTCCTATAGTTCTCGCTCTCTCTCTGTGCCCTCTTCCTATAGTTCTCGCTCTCTCTCTGTGCCCTCTTCCTATAGTTCTCTCTCTCTCTCTCTCTGTGCCCTCTTCATATAGCTCTCTCTCTCGCTCACTCTCTCTCTCGCTCTCACTCTCTCACTCTCTCACTCTCTCTCTCTCACTCTCTCTCCGTCTCTCTCTCACTCTCTCACTCTCTCTCTCTCACTCTCTCTCCGTCTCTCTCTCACTCTCTCACTCTCTCACTCTCTCTCCGTCTCTCTCTCTCTCTCTCTCTCTCTCTCTCTCTGACTCTCTCTCCATCTCTCTCTCTCACTCTCTCACTCTCTCTCTCTCACTCTCTCTCTCGCTCTCACTCTCTCACTCTCTCACTCTCTCTCCGTCTCTCTCTCTCACTCTCTCACTCTCTCTCTCTCTCACTCTCTCTCTCGCTCTCACTCTCTCACTCTCTCACTCTCTCTCTCTCACTCTCTCACTCTCTCTCTCTCTCTCCATCTCTTTCTGCATCTGTCACCCCCCCCCCCTGTGAAACATGGCCTCTTTCAATGCACTGGATGAATATATCACCCTCTCCCATCCATTGCCACCCCCTCTTCCCGCCGACCCGCCCGTCTGCGCGGGTCCGTAAAGGTTTAAGCGGTTATTCCAGTCATTATTGGCTGTTAAATCTGGTGATGGTCGTAAAGGCCCTGCCGGTCCCCCCAATGCCTCCGAGGTCAGCTGACGGCCTGCTTTATGAGCTCCCATAGCCATGCATCACCACTGGGCCTCTGTTCCACCCTGCTCCCCTCTCCCCTCCACGCTCCAGAGGATGGATGCAGGATGGATAGGCAGGCCGCAGACCGCCATTCATTACCCCTGTCTGGGGGGAGATGCTGGGCTAACCCATGCCTTCTGCCCACCAGCCTGCACACTATCAGCCCCATATGCATCGCTCCAGTAAGGCAGCGAGGCAGGGAGGGAGGCAGGCAGGGAGGGAGGCAGACAGGGAGAGAGGCCTGCCGGCTGGCTGTCTGATTTGTGCCTCCACATTGTATGAAGTGACTAGGCTTCTGCGGCCCACGCACAGAAAGCAACTGTCATCATAGAGATGGCAGTGAGCAATTCATCGAATTTATGGCACATTTCAAGAAATTGTCATATTTTACAATCCCATAAGCCCAGGGAGTGAGTTACTCACACTCGTAATTTCTGTCGTTTTCCCATGTTGTTCGTTGGGGTGAAATTCCCAAGTTCATCGTTGAGTTTCTGGAGTGAGCGACATCAATTTTTATTTGACTTGTTTAAAGGCTCCAGACTCATAATAAGCATTGTTATATGAGACTTCTGCTACAACCGGCAGTGCCATGTCAGGAAGAAGTCAAGGAGAGGGAGGACACGTTCTATCAATATCGGAGAACGTATTACAACAGAAATTCATATATTTCCTGTACAGAAATCCTGATACAGATTTTGAAATTGAATATTTGATGGTCAGATACTCTGAGAAAAGAAACACATCTTTTTTCTCATGTGAACTTCATCTGATGGTTGTATTCCAATGAGGGACATTGTTCTTGCTGTAGCTACAGTATGTGCTAATAATTCATAGTATTTGTTATATGAGACTTCTGCTACAACTGGCAATGCCATATCATGACGAGGTCAAGAAGAGAGAGGACACGTTCTATCAACACCACTGATCTTATTCATCATAACAGTAATCAACATTTGATACAACATTTGAATAGAAATATGAGGTGGTCAGATACTTTGAAAAAAGAAACACATCCTTTTGCCAAAAATATATAGATTTACCCATGAGAACCATAGCTGATGTTCTATCTATAGCTACAGTGCACGGTTATAATGAATTGCCCTGCCAATTATCCTGGTCTTCACAGAGCGATAGATTCACAGAGTAAAGTATAGAGTAAATGGTATACAGGAAAGAGAATAGGAGAAAGGGGAAGTGTGGCCTGCTCTCTGTCGTTAAAAGATCCACTCCAGAGCCATAGACCCTTGGATGTCTCTTTCCCTCTCTTCTCCTCTCTTCCTTAAAGGGTTTTTGAGGACTGTGTGTGTGCTGCTGCTGCTGCATAGCCTCTTTATTGCCAGGCCCCTGGTGACCTCACACTGCTGAATGAAGTCATTGAGTGAACTGCATGAAGACAAGCCAGCGTTCCACAGGAATGAATCAACTCCCTCACAGACAGGACTGTAAAACTGGGCGGCCATATTGGATCTAGTACAGGCTCTGCTGGGACAGAGAGAGAGTGAGGTGAAGGAGTTGGGGAGGGAGAGAGAGAGAGAGTGAGGTGAAGGAGCTGGGGAGAGAGAGAGAGAGAGAGAGAGAGGTGAAGGAGCTGGGGAGAGAGAGAGAGAGAGAGAGAGAGAGAGAGAGAGAGAGAGAGAGGTGAAGGAGTTGGGGAGAGAGAGAGAGAGAGTGAGGTGAAGGAGCTGGGGAGAGAGAGAGAGAGAGAGAGAGAGAGAGAGAGAGAGGTGAATGAGCTGGGGAGAGAGAGAGAGAGAGAGAGAGAGAGAGAGAGAGTGAGGTGAAGGAGCTCTTCATCTAGCACAATTAGATGAACACTTCCATAATGCATTGGAAGAGGTGGGCTGGGAGTGATAAGCCCTAAGACTCTTCAAGTAGCCAAACAACAAAACTAGGCTACTTACTTGGGAAGATGCCGAATATTGAAGCTTCTGCGGTGGTGTTCAAATGTAGGATAAGTTGTTTTTGTGATCATGATCAAATGATCATGAGTATCGCATCGTAGGCTACATCTTTTAAAACAGAAGTCTTTAAAAAATATAATTTTTGTTTTCCCATTGAAAAGTGTTTCTTGTTCTCAAGGACCTTGTCAGAGCTTTTAAAATAAATACTAAACCTTCTTCTGATTTCTGAGTTTCTGCACCGGGGACTCAGGATGTGGCTGTGTTAATGATGTCATGTTCACCAGGCCTTCTGATTTCTGAGTTTCTGTACCGCGGACTCAGCATGTGGCTGTGTTAATGATGTCTTGTTCGTCAGGCCATTCTGATTTCTGAGTTTCTGCACCGGGGACTCAGGATGTGGCTGTGTTATATGATGTCATGTTCATCAGGCCTTCTGATTTCTGAGTTTCTGTACCGGGGACTCAGGATATGGCTGTGTTAATGATGTCATGTTCACCAGGCCTTCTGATTTCTGAGTTTCTGTACCGGGGACTCAGGATGTGGCTGTGTTAATGATGTCATGTTCATCAGGCCTTCTGATTTGAACATATGGATTGTTTTAGTTTTGTAGGCGTGGCTACCTATTTCATTTATGGATCAAGTCTTAGCAGTCATTCTGATCTCGTTCCCAATGATCAGTACTTTAGTTTATTATGTTGCTGTCCAGTGGTTCTGAATGTGCGATGCACCCGACTGTTCACGTTTTTCTGTGCAATAGTACTAGGCTATTTTATTTCATTTATTTATGATACAGAACTTTGGTTTCACTGATAAATATGTTGAAATGGAACCAAATGATCTGTTTCTGTCATCAGTCCTTTTTTAAATAGGATAGATGGGCTGTATGGACTACAGTTTAGGTTGAATGTGATGGTCTACCTATAACCAGCCTGAGTAGGCCTATAACTCCATTCATATTATATTCAGAGTTTAGAGAATTGAATACATTTGGAAATTAGCTTTTATCAGGCTTGTTAATGTCATGCATTGTCTGTTGAATTTGGAAAGTTCCGCTACTGCGTTGTGGCCGTGGCATAATGCATGCTTTTAACTAAACGTCATGGGCTAAATAGTATGCAACAATGAGTACATAGTATGCAGTTTAAGTATGTGGTACGCTAGCATGGGTATTCGGACACAGCCAATGAGATAGGTTAAAGAGCTGATAACCAGCAGATAACCCAACGTCCTTTATGTTACGAGGACATCAAAGTAGGATGAAAAACAGAGTGGAAGATGAGGCCTCTCACCACTGGATGAGTGCAGAGTGACCTCATCCCAACCTTGATGGAGGACTGATGAAGGGAGGAGGAGGGGGAAGGTGAGATGCGGCAGGGCAGACTGTCTCGCTCTCTTCTCTCTGTTGTTTAGCCTCCTGAAGCACAATAATTCCTCAAACATTAGTACTCATTTCCATGGTAAGATACAATCTCTCTCTCTCTGTCATCTTCTCCCACTCCTGTTGTTTTTCAGCCTGTCTGTCTGTCTGTGTAATTTGCCTAGCTTGATGGCATGCAGCTCCGTCCTAAAATAAGGAGGAGACCCCCTTTAGACATCACCAATTAGAGAGGCAATTACACTGAGCCTGGCCAATCACTCCTGGGCTGTGAGGCGTGTGTGTGTGTGTGTGTGTGTGTGTGTGTGTGTGTGTGTGTGTGTGTGTGTGTGTGTGTGTGTGTGTGTGTGTGTGTGTGTGTGTGTGTGTGTGTGTGTGTGTGTGTGTGTGTGTTTGTGTGTGTATGTGTATGTGTACGTGCTCTATTCTGACAGGGCTTGGTGCATGGCTGCAGAGTGGTGTTGTTAGGGGCCACAGTGTGAAGTGGCAGAACAGTGAGAGTATAGTCAGCTTCAGATGAACAGCCATTAGCCGGCCCACCACTTCTTTGTTATGCTAAAATTGTGTTGCTTTATTCACAGAATGACCCCTTTTACCCTTTTCAACAAAATATACTTTATTTAATCATTTAATTGAGTCATTTGGTGATGTTTCATGGTGTGTGTGTGTGTGTGTGTGTGTGTGTGTGTGTGTGTGTATGTGTGCGTGCGTGAAATAGGTTAGGTTTACTGCAACTGTGTGTCAGACGGCGCTCTTGAAAGAGGAATGATTGTTTTTCTTGAGATCGTTATTTTGACTGCATTGACATCAATACCATTGATGCTGAAGAGACAGACATAGAAAGATGCTGGGATATGTCTAGATGGGATATGTAATGAACTGTAGTTGTCTTCTAGGTAGATACTACAGCATAGGGTGAGGCATTGGTCAGGTTTGGACTGTGAGAGGCTGATCAGAGTGAGAGAGTTAGAATCTTTATGTATGCTACAGAGGTAACCGGGTAAAGAAGGTCATTGCTAGGTCAGTGCTTGCATGGCACTGCGCTGTTGGACAAATAGTTCTGACTGATTTCAACTAATTGTGCTCACCTTCCCCTCTCCTTCTCTTTGAACTGCAGAGGTAAGAAGGAGAAACAGGATGAGTTTGCTGCAAACAGTACTGACAGTACACCCTGGCTCCTCACTTCCAATTAACCAGCACACTATTGGGACGTCAGAAGGTATTGCTTTTACCACCATACTTTACTTGATCTGGGTTTTCTGTGTGGATATGAATATTTATGTGTGCTTTCATTCACATACATTTGTGTGTACAATATCAGTTTGTGTGTGTGTGTGTGTGTGTGTGTGTGTGTGTGTGTGTGTGTGTGTGTGTATGTGTGTGTGTGTGTGTGTCTGTTGTGTGTGTGTGTGTGTGTGTGTGTGTGTGTGTGTGTGTGTGTGTGTGTGTGTGTGTGTGTGTGTGTGTGTGTGTGTGTGTGTAAGCGGGTGGGTGGGTGGGTGGGTGGGTGGGTGGGTGGGTGGGTGGGTGGGTGGGTGTGTGTGTGTGTGTGTATGTCCATGTATCATATGTGTGTGTTTGGGGAGTAGGGGTTCAGGAGGGCAATAGTGACAGGAAATTGTCCTCATGTATATTGTCCTTCACCCTCTTCCCTAATTCACTCCATTGTGAGACGGAGAGGAGCAGGAGGGGAGTGGCGGATGGGCCGGCGGGGAGAGATGACATCATGCAGCATGCAGCAGGCGTTTGAAGTGCCAGTCCTGAAGGAACCACTTATAGCAATTAGGATATCCTTGAACAAGCGTTTGCGAAACATTGGCTGGTTTTTGGCATTTGCCTCCCGTTCCTGCCTACTAACTAGCAAGGTTTGATCTCTCATAATTATCTATCCACCGGCTTCCCGGTCCTGACAGCTTTCTCCCTGGAGAGGCCTGGATACCGGGGCTACTCACTGATTGCATCAAAGTGTCAGAAATTGCAACATCAAAAATAATAACTGATATTCCAGCAGCAGGCTCCACACTTTGAATATTTCCTTTAAAACGCTCTTTAATTTGTGTCTCGCGCGGTGCCAATGTGTGTGTGACTGCGAGGGCTTCAAGCAAATAAAAGCAGAGGGGAAGTGCATTCATTATTGAACTCCTATTTACATACGGCAGACTATTCTGTCTGAACTGGCATGAAATAGACGTGTTGTTTTATTCTGAGGCTTCTTTAACGTTCTTCACACACAGCTCTCGCTTTCTCAGTCACTCGGCTTCTGTCTCTCCCTTTTTCTTTCTTCCCTTGTTTCTTCTCTCTGTTTTGTTCTCTCCACTTTGAAAGAGTTGCTCCTCAGTCCTGCCCATAGTAGGTCTGTGACCGTATAGACTCTGTTATGCTGAGCGATCCAACGTGGTCAGGGACTGCTGTCTTGGTGAAATGGGCTCAAATGAAGTGGACTTTTTAAGGATGTCAAGGACAAGACTATATTCTGTAGACGTCATAAAGGGATTCTTGTTCATATTACTGAGATGCTAGCTGCTGTTACCATAACTACAATTAACTATAATTATAATAATTTGGTGGGTGCTTATATTTGCACTATTTCACAAGTGTGCATTACTATGCACGTGGGGATTGGAAATGTGTTTTTTGCATGTCCCAACTCCCCCTAAATTGTTCAACCAAAGTGTCAGCCTGGTAAGTACAAGGGCAACAGCAAAGGAATAAAAATCCATTCAAACTATTTGTCCAGATTGTCCCCTTGAGAGGGAGAGTTAGTCAGCTGTGTGAGAGTAACATCCATATTTCAACAGCCATCTAGACCCTGCCTGCCCTTGAGAGGGAGAGTTAGTCAGCTGTGTGAGAGTAACATCCATATTTCAACAGCCATCTAGACCCTGCCTGCCCTTGAGAGGGAGATTTAGCCAGCTGTGTGAGAGTAACATCCATATTCCAACAGCCATCTAGACCCTGCCTGCCCTTGAGAGGGAGAGTTAGTCAGCTGTGTGAGAGTAACATCCATATTTCAACAGCCATCTAGACCCTGCCTGCCCTTGAGAGGGAGAGTTAGCCAGCTGTGTGAGAGTAACATCCATATTTCAACAGCCATCTAGACCCTGCCTGCCCTTGAGAGGGAGAGTTAGCCAGCTGTGTGAGAGTAACATCCATATTTCAACAGCCGTCTAGACCCTGCCTGCCCTTGAGGGAGAGTTAGCCAGCTGTGTGAGAGTAACATCCATATTTCAACAGCCATCTAGACCCTGCCTGCCCTTGGCCAGTTACACAGTAATAACACATTTATAATACATTCTCTAGTTCTTGTTCTCCATGTGTACCTGTTTCCTGTTCAGTCGGTAAGGCCCTCTGTTTTAATTATCAAGAACTAGGAGGAATCATTTGCCATGTCTCCCATTCTTCAGCATCTCACTAAAGACCACTGGCATCACCTTCTGTGTGTCTGGAATAAGCGTTAGCGCCAGGCTAGCCTAGCTAGCGCTGAGCAATGAGCATTACCAGTAATGAATTGAAGTGTAGGGGACAATTGTGTGTAAAAAGCACTGAATTGACAAAGGCAGTCAGTTAAGGTTAAGGGGTTTCGCTAAGGATGAAATTAAAATCTGTGCTGCGGTGGGCGAATAAGGCTTATGCTGCTTGCTGCTTTAGTGGGAATGCATTCATACCGAAAAAAAAAATACTGGAGGAGAGGAGAGAAAAAAATACCAGAGGAGAGGAGAGGAGGAGCGTTTGCATTTGACAAATGTTGATTTCCCTGAGGTATTTAAAGTGATTTGACCCAGTCATTATTTTAAATCACAGACAGGAAATGATACATGTCCTACTAATGAGGCCTGTGTATTTTATCTTTCACTCTGTCTCACTCCTGCTAGGTACACTCCTCCTGCTAGGTAAACTCCTCCTGCTAGGTAAACTCCTCCTGCTAGGTACACTCCTCCTGCTAGGTACACTCCTCCTGCTAGGGACACTCCTCCTGCTAGGTACACTCCTCCTGCTAGGTACACTCCTGCTGCTAGGTACACTCCTCCTGCTAGGTACACTCCTCCTGCTAGATACACTCCTCCTGCTAGGTACACTCCTCCTGTAGGGAAACATTCCTCCTGCTAGATACACTCCTCCTGTTAGGTAAAGTCCTCCTGTTAGGTACACTCCACCTGTAGGGTACACTCCTCCTGCTAGGTACACTCCTGCTGCTAGGTACACTCCTCCTGCTAGGTCCACCCCTCCTGCTAGGTACACTCCTCCTGCTAGGTACACTCCTCCTGCTAGATACACTCCTCCTGCTAGGTACACTCCTCCTGTTAGGTAAAGTCCTCCTGCTAGGTACACTCCTCCTGTTAGGTACACTCCTCCTGTAGGGAAACACACCTCCTGCTAGATACACTCCTCCTGTTAGGTAAAGTCCTCCTGTTAGGTACACTCCACCTGTAGGGTACACTCCTCCTGTAGGGTACACTCCTCCTGTCGGGTACACTCCTCCTGTAGGGTACACTCCTCCTGTAGGGTACACTCCTCCTGTAGGGTACACTCCTCCTGCTAGATACAGTCCTCCTGCTAGGTACACTCCTCCTGCTAGATACACTCCTCCTGCTAGATACACTCCTCCTGTTAGGTAAAGTCCACCTGTAGGGTACACTCCACCTGTAGGGTACACTCCTCCTGTAGGGTACACTCTTCCGGTCGGGTACACTCCTCCTGTCGGGTACACTTCTCCTGTAGGGTACATTCCTCCTGTAGGGTGGTTCTTTCTCTGAAGCTTCTGCTATGCTGCCTTCACGTCTTCACTGGCTTCTAAAAAGGAACTGTTAGTCAGGGCTACATCCTCGCTATGCTTTTCAGAGAACAGGAGAAAAAAAGGCACATGCTGTATCCCTTTACATGCTGGGAAAGATTG